>NW_028258209.1:0-71483 GCF_053883595.1 Heterocephalus glaber | reverse complement strand
CTTAAGCCTCTCTATATGGGCTTGGAGGATTGGTGAATTTTTTGGTGATAATACACTTTGAGTAGGCAGCATTGAAGTGTAAAGGTGTTTTCTTAACCAGAACCAAGAAGTGCCTCCCAAGGTTAAGGTATAGCTCAGTGGCAGAGCAATTATTGAACATTCATGTGGCCCTGTGTTGGATCCTTACCAAGACACACACACACTCTCTCTCTCTCTCTCTCTCTCTCACACACACACACACACACACACACACACACACACACCTCTAATCACTTCCATGTGATTTTATTCTCAGAACTGCAATCTTGTCTTCTATAAAACTTTTTAAAAATAGCAATGCATTATTTTCTATATCGTCTTTCTCTTTGAACCACAAGATAATAGATGTTCTTGATGTCTTCTGATTTAGTTTTTCATAAAGTTTTATTGACATATAATTCTCTTGTCACACAAATCATCCATCAGAAGTGCACAATTCAATAGTTTTCAGTGTATTCATAGACATGTGCAGTCCTCATGGCAATCTCAGAACATTTCTGTCAACTCACTAAAAAATAACTTTGTGTTATCTGACAATTTATTTTGGATCATCTTTGCTTGCCAGTTCTGGGAGTCCAGGTGGTTGAGTAACAGATTACTCCATCTTGTTGCCCTTTGGTGTTGCCTTTGATGATCTGGAAGTTTGACTTTGGGAATTTTTTATGTGTCTCTTCATTTCAGTAGATGCATCCTGCTGCTCCTTTTTTGAGGGAAATTTTGCTAACCAAGTGGTCTTCAATTCTCAGCCAACCACCAAGCAGCCTTTTCTGTGCTGCACACCAGTGCACCAATTCCTGGTTTCAGAATGGTTTCCTTGTGGGTTCCTTAGCTGACCTGTTGTCTGGATGGGATTCTGAGTGGAAGCTGTGCACACTTGGTATATTATCTAGGCATGGGGCTTTCTATGGCCTTCTCCCCTACCTAGGTGTTTTCTGGGAGTCCCTTTGTCCAGAGACAGTGCACACCAATCTCTGGTATCTGAGCAGGGTTTAGGTTAGGGTCTCTCTGCACTTATCAATGGTATTGGGGTAAGCCTCTGGCTGGTTCTTATGTTCCTGTGTAGTTCTTTTCCAGGTGGGCCCTTGTATTCGCCCAATTGGCTAGGGCTGAGGCAAAGCCCTGCTTTCCTGAACCTGTGCCACTCTGGTCTCCAATCTTGCTCATTGGGCTCTTCATGCACTTATCCGTGGTGTCAGGGTGGGCCTCTGGTTGATGATTTTTCATCTGTGCAGCTCTTTTCTGGGAGGGCCTTTGGCTTTGGCCTATGTGCCCAAGTGGCTAGGGTTGGGGCAGGACCCTGACTGGATCTGCCTGCAGCCATGCCTCTCTGGTACACACCATTTATCCATTCATCTTGTGATTAGACATATATAGCATGGGTTCAGTGTGGGGGTCACCACAGTGTACATTGCAGAGGTTCATAGGCTTCTCTGAGAAGAAAAGATCACAGCAGAGTTTGGGTTCCCAATTGCTGTCCCACAGAACTTGAAGACCACACAAAGATGAGTTGAGTCCCACAGATGGGAAATGCTTTATGCTTGCTTAGAGTAGAGGTCAGCAGAAAGGGCACAAGAGAAGTGGGCATGTAAATCTTATTGCTTGGGATTAGAGACAGTTTAGATTTTCACATTTTGAAAATTTACTAATAAATTAGGGTGGGGATTTAAGTCAGTGGCACTGCACCTGTGTTGCAAGTGCAAGATCCTGAGTTTGATCCCTGGTACCAAAAAACACTAATAAGTAATAATAATTAATAAATGTTTACATTTAAAGTTTTTGTTTTTTCCTCAATTATGTTTATTATTATGTGTCTGCAGCACATGATGATCACAATCGTCATGGGGAGCAGGTATGTGTGCATAACATACTTTACATCTTTTTTCGTCCTCTTCCTCTCCCTCATCCACTGTCGTTCAATCCTCAGTCTCCTTTCCTTTTGCAAAATATCTATCTAGTGGTTTCCTATAATCCATCTTTTATTTTTCTCTATAAATTATTTGTACTTTGGGTTTCTCACATAAGAGAAATGATACAATATTTTGCCTTCTGTGTCTGGTTTATTTCACTTAGCATTATGTTCTCAAGGTACATCCATATTCTTACAAATGACTCATTATCACTATGTCAGAGTAGTAGTGTATTCTGCATATATACCACATTTTATTTACCCATTCATCTGCTAATGAACATATATTCAGATTCCAAGATTCCATGCTAATAAATTGTGTTGCTAAAAACATACTACTATCACATGACTTATTTACCTCTTTATGAAAGATATCCAGAAAGATATAGCTGGATCAAATGGAAGTTGTCTTTTCAGCTTTTTGAAACATCTTCATATGATTTCCATTGTAGTTTTATTTGTTTACATTTCCACAAATAATATAAAAGTTTTCCTCTTCCCTTGAAGGATTGCCAGTATTTACTGTTTTGAGCTCTTACTGCTTACTGGTGTAAGATGGAATCTCAGTGTTGTTTTGATTCTCATGTCTCTAAAGACCAATGATGAAAAACATTTTTTGTGTATTTGTTGGTCATTGCAACTTTTTTGAGAAGTATTTATTCATTTCCATTGCCCATGTTCGATTGTATCCTTTATTTTGAGAGGTTTAGTTTTTCTGAGTAGATGTAATGAGGGCTATTGAAATGTGTAGTAATATGGTTGAAATTTAAGTTTTTTGTTTTTTGTATATTATTACAAAAATGAAAAAAATACAGAAAGAAAAATAGAAAAGATACGTAAATGACAGAAGTGATTGGGACACACCAGTTTAACCTGAGTACAGAAGGTACCCAAAACTTCTTGGGGACAATTATTTTCCTTTGTTCTCTTTCTTTCCTTAGTGATAGTAAGTCATCAGAGGCTGGGGTGGCATGGGCCAACTGACTAAGTATAAACTCTAAGCGTTGAAAGTCCAAAGTGATATACTTGA
Organism: Heterocephalus glaber; assembly: GCF_053883595.1. Taxonomy (NCBI): domain Eukaryota; kingdom Metazoa; phylum Chordata; class Mammalia; order Rodentia; family Bathyergidae; genus Heterocephalus; species Heterocephalus glaber. The sequence goes on along the minus strand of NW_028258209.1, from coordinate 68,508 downwards.
CAATATTTAGCTTGCACACCCATCCCTTCAGTTTAATGACTTCAGTCTGTGACCTTACACATGTGCCCCAGGTTCCATGGTTGTTTGCATCAGTAATCTCCAATCTGACTTTTCATTAATTTCAACACTGTGGACAGGGTCTGGGCTTCAACAGACAGCAGACCTAAGAGGCCCTTTGGGTCTGCTCTCTTTGACTATGACCCAGCAGAGAAACAGCATCAGCCAGTAAGTGCAGAAGGACCTCACAGATATAGAAAGCATCTGTTAAGTGTGGTTTCTTCACCATAAGGGCAAATGTGACAGTTTGGGTAGCCAGACAGGAAGGTGCAATTATGACAATTATTTGTTATGAGGAATGGAAACTGCATGTTTTTGTTTCAGTGGAAAAACAGAATTATTATTTCAAATTTTCATTCTATACACTTTGTTCCTATTTCTCATTGGTGTCTCACTCATAGCAGCAGAAATTCTTTTTCTTCTACAGTGTCTCCTAAGCACTGAAAAAGGATGGTGATGGTTATTTTAAGGATGTAGAGGAGGAAGACCATGAGCATAGAATCAGGAACTGCGTTTGAGGGCTTCCTATACTCCAGGCACTGACCAATGAGTTCTATGTTGCCTGTCTCATTCCAATGATTTTATCTTCCTGTAATGATAAGTGCCTAGATTGTTATTCCTTACAGTAAATGGAAGAGACTGTTATTTTAATGAAAACTGTAGTGGGCTATTAGGTAGGAAAATGTTAAGCTACATTTGAATATGGCTGTCAGATTACAGACACAGGGTATCAAAGGAGGATTAATGCTGCCAGCTTGAACCCTTAATGACACAAGCAGGCATGTCCTTCCCTGTCACTCCAGGAAGACACCCCTTGTTCACTAGGACCTTCTTTGGGGGGGTCCTGATAGGTCACAGAGCAGACAAATTGGAGGTACCAATTGTATCCAAGACAGGAAAAGTAGAAGTGGATCTCTGATAAAGATCACAGAAAGAGTATGTACTTAAATTTAGCACAGATTTCTCACCTGCCACCAGTGCAAGATATTCTTGCAGCTTTTCACATCATTTCCCACACATGTAATTATTTCACCCAGTTTCAAATGGGCTATGTCAAGTCTTGATTTCATTTTTATTTAAGAAATGAGAGACTGAAAATGTACCTCAAATGGAGTTGCAGTTAAGACCTCTGAGCCTCTACTTAAATCTTTCTGTGAGTTGGTAAAAATTGAAAAATTTTAATATATTGGACAGCATCAGTCAGTTTAATATTTATCTTTTTAACCTCATGTATACTTCTCAAGGCAGGTTAGGTTTTTAATATCTTTAAATCAGCATTTTATTTAATGTTAATTACTAATTGCAACAACATCACTAAAAAGAATACACACACATGTGCACACACAAGCATGCTCCATATGTGATAAATATATCTAACATTGGAACAAAATAAAGATTAATTTTCATTACTATGAATGATAAGTATAACTTTAATCCCAATCATGTCCTATGACCTGAAATTACTTTTTTCTTATATCTATGGCAGTTCATTTTATTTGTGTCATTATAATTTGTATGTGTATATTTAGAGAGGAATGATTTGCTGTCCTTTACATCTGACTCCCCAGAACCCACACCTTGTTCAACACAAAGGGGACATCAAAATAAAAACCACTGCTAAACACTCAGTGGATTCCTTCTTGAGTCACAATACATGTCTTTACTCAGCATGACATAAATGTGCTTGGTGAGCTCCCTTCAGAATATCCATTCCTTTCTGGGATATCACATATATAAAGAGACAAGATAAAGTAGCTTTGGTAAGATATATCATGTAAAGGTACAAATCCACAATGATGAATGTCATCATATTTTATACCTGAAATATACCAGTAAACTTAATGAAAAAAAGATAAAATAACTTTGATTTGTGTCTGTATCAGAGACACGTGGGCTTTATAAACCAGTCAATTGTATAATGGATATATCCATTACTCAAAAGCATGGCAAAGATATCCATGAGCTAAAAAAAAATATTAGTGAGCAAGTGAATGTATGCCTCTGGCTGAGATAAAATCTAGAGCTTCATATCATTCCGGGCTCCAGTGTCATTTGAATACAGTTTACTGTGTTTCTCAGTAATCTTCCTACTTGCATGATAGAATTCTTTATTTTAAAAACAAAAGCTCACAATGACCACATACTAAGTTCCAAACTTCCTCTAGTGGCAACACGTGTGGAAATGAGGGTTATCCTTATTTTCACCAAGCAGTACCCAGCTCCCTTCTGAAGAAACAGTCTCCTGCACTGGAGCAAACTGTAAATGTCTTTCCTGATAAGATGATGAAATTTCTTTGAGTCTTATCAGAAAGACATCATAACTGGACAGATGGCAGGATTATTTTGAAGGGATTTCTCAAGAATAAAATGGTGTAAGTGATCATAACTGACTTTTGTTAGGGAGACTGTGTGAAATTTTACACATAATATTTATTATAAATCAGAGAAGTATCTCACACCAATGTATTTTACATAGGTTTGCAATTGTGTGACAGAGAGGCACACGAATTTTGAAGACTGACATAATAATAAACTTAGATGTTAAGTGAAGGTTATAGTTTTAAATGTGTGCATTAGTTAAAGGAAATTTAAAGCCACTTGTGTATGTAGCCCACTCTCAGGGAACATAGGTGTGTGTTGTATACAACTTACTTAAGTTTTAGGTAAATTTTAGCTCAGTTTTTAAGAAAACTTCGGAATCATAAATTAATTCTCACCTGAAAACTGTAAGAGAAAAATTAATGCATGAAATTCATAACAGATTCCTTTGAGGACAGGTTAGCAAGAAAATGGAATTATGGAGAAACACCAACAATTCAAATTTCATAGGTAATGCTTCAGGTCTCTAAAAATATTAGTTGTGATGTAAACATTATTGAATATTTATAGCTAACATGTGGAGAGCTAATATTATGGGAGCGTTTTATGATTTCAAAGAAATATTCTAAGACAATAGTTCTCAAATCTGATATAAGAAAGGAATTATAAAACTCAAAATAGTAGGAACATGATTAAATTTACTGGTCTGACTCTAGAGTGTCTTGATATTTTAAAATATCAATCAATCAATCTATCTATCTATGTGCAATTAATCACCAGTGTTCTAAATTATTTTTAAACATTTTCACACAGCAACCATACAATTTAGGCAATTGTTGTACTCATTTGACAGATGAGGGAAGATTACATTATTTACCTGTGTGTTTAAACCATTTCATGTACTTCTTCTTTTGTACATGAGTTTTCAGGTATCTTAACATTATTTCATGTACTTCTGCTTTGCATTTTTTGCAAATAAATTATAGTGTTCCCAAACAAATTGTGCAAATTTCAGTAGCTATAATAAGACAAATGCTAATCATATATCTGAAAATATTGCTGTGGAAAATCTGTCATTTAGAATTGAAAAGCTTTGAAATCAGCCAGGGCCTTGGGACTTTCCTGGTTTCTCAGGTTTTCCAATGGACATAGAGGGTTCAGTATCATAAAAAAAATGATGCATGCTACTTGAGAATACATAATCAAGAAAAAAAAGAACAAATAGCTGTCTTACATAGTGACATTGTATGGAATTACTTAAATAAACCTGTATAAAATTTAAGATGCAAAATGCCAGTCCTTCTTATCCCTTATCTTTTTAATCATTGACAGTTAGATTAAGCACTAAGGCCACATTTCTTGTTATTACATCAGCAGGTTATATATATGTGCATTTGAACCTGCTTTACATTATTTTTATAAATTTTAGATAAATTTAGGAGTTACATATTAAATAATTTATACATAACAAAATCTATGTAATTTCTTAGATATTTGAAAAATGGAAACAAGAAAATCCCCAAAATGATGAAAAATTTCTGGGAGATACCTGGCTCTACACTATATATTTCATTATGAACAATTAACTCTAATGTTCATATAATGCAGTCCTAGATATTACACTAATTATAGGCATCATAATTCAAGAGAATTTTTACCATTTTCTGATAATAAAATAAGCTATAGTAAATGCTTGTAAATTTTCTTCCAATAGAGTCATATATTCTTTGTTTTAAAAAGAGTTGGCTGGACATTACTAGAGTCATAGAGTTCTGAACTTAACTGTTCTAACACTGCCACTACAGTGTCTATAAATTAGGAGTGTAAAGAAGGACATAGGAACAAATAACCTGATAATGAAAGCTCATGAGGACTGGATTTATCACCATTGATTGATATTATTGATGTTGATGGACTTCATGTGGGAATACTTGATTCCTAACATATAGAGAGTCTTCTGCATTATCATTGTTTTCATTTGGTAATTAATTTCCTTTTTGAAAAGATGTTCAAACACTATCAAAACATATAATCTAACATGTGTCTTAGAATTCCATCTCATGGGCTTCTCAGAAGATCCAGACCTGCAGCCCATCCTCTTTTGTATATTCCTGTCCATATACCTTGTCACAGTGCTTGGGAACCTGCTCATCATCCTGGCCATCAGCTCTGACTCCCACCTCCACACTCCTAAACACTTCTTCCCTTCCAACCTAGCCATTTTGACATCTGTTTCCATTCTATTGTGGTCCCAAAGATCATTGTGGACATCTCAACTCAGAGCAGAGTCATCTCCTATGTGGGCTGCCTGACACAGATGTCTCTTTTAATCATTTTTGCAACTATGGATGACATGCTTCTGACTGATGCCCTATGACCAGTTTGTGGCCATTTGCCACCCCCTGCACTACACAGCATTATGAATTCTTGCCTCTGTGTCTTATTACTTTTGCTTCCTGTCTTTGTTAGCCTTTTGGACTCCCACCTGCACAGTTTAGTTGCCTTGAAATTTATCTGCTTTGAGGATGTGGAAATTGCTAATTTCTTCTGTCATCCTCTTTAACCTTTCATGTTCTGATACCTTAATCAAAAGCATGGTGACATTTTGTTGGAGTCATATTTGGCTTCATTTCCATGTCACTGATCATTTTCTCTTACTATAAAATTCTTTCCCCCATTCTCAAAACCCTTTCATCAGGTGGGAGTTAGAAAGCCTTTTCTACCTGTAGTTCTCATGTGCTAGAAGTTTGCTAGTAAGCAAACTTATGGAACTGGTATTGGAGTGTATCTTGGTTCAGGAATGTCATATTCTGCCAGCAAGGGCATGATGGCCCACCGATGTAAACGGTGGTCACCCCTATGCTGAATCCCTTCATCTACACCCTGAGGAACAGGGACATTACCAGCACCTTGAGGAGGCTATACAGTCTGTGAAGTTCATTCCTCCATTTTTGGCATCCATTTGGAATGTAGGTTGAGAAATGCAGCTGAACTGAACACATAAAACTTAATGTAATATTGCCTGCTTGGATATATTATTTCAGAAGTTTGATGTCTTTGATTTTATATGTTTCATAGAAGAATTGTGGCTGATTGAGGGACTGGTGGAATTTATGTTTTTTATATCAGTACAAAAGTCTTTTGGGAAGGTGTGAAATTTTCTGTAGATGGGTAAGAGTGACGGATGCACAAAAGTAGCATTGTAGGACTATAACAGTAGTAAATTTACTTATATGTACTTTAGCACAGTGAAAAATGGAAATAAAAGGATGAGGTTTTAAAAACTTTATAAAGCTTTATTAAACATTCCAAACAGCTGGGCAATGAACACTTCAGTCCTCTACAACAGCAGTGCAAATATTTCAAAAGTGTGGCCTTCCAGTCCCATTCCCTGGATGGATGCCTCCCATTCTGTCCTCTGCCGGTCATGCCTGCCTCCTCCTGAGTCAGGTCAGAGGGATGGTTTCCACTGGAAGAACAATCATGCTTTCTCCCCCTGGGCAGGGGCCAGGAGAAAGTCTTGTTTGCCAACATTTGTTACTGAAGTGCAGAGAAAAAAAAAGTAAATGCCAGTCACAAAGTCTTCCTGTAAATTCTTCACCAGGTACAGTCTTCCTGTGCAGCAATGAAGAAGCTCCTACCAGGAGGATGAAGGCCACTGTGCACTGTGTCTTTTCTGAACCATGTTGGAGTCCAGTGTGCTGGTCACTTGCAATTCCCATGCTAAATAAAAACTGCAGTGGCACCTAGTATAGCTAGCTACTGCTAAATCTCAAAAGCAAAAACCATTCAATAAAGCTTCTTTAAAATGAATATACACACATGACCAGATGTGGTACCACACACCTGTAATCCCAGCACTTGGGAGGCTGAGGCAGGAGGATCCCTTCAAGTTCAATGCCAGTCCAGGCTCCATAGTGAGTTCAAGGCCAGACTGAACTGCACAGCAACTCTCTCTCTCTCTCTCTCCCTATCTATCTATCTATCTATCTACCTATCATCTATCCATGTCTCCACACATGTGGGGCACATTTTCCATTCACTCTAACACATCATACCTCCATCCTGCAGAGAATGTATGGGAGACACAAGAGGCCCCACCTCAGGGTGGCTGAGAAAAGTAGGAGGAAGAGTACAGGAAATGAGGCTGGCTGGAAAGCACGAGCCCAGACTCCCAGGTGAAAGGGTAACCTCTGTCTGATGCTTCTTTTAAACATGAAGTGGAGAAAATGCTGAAGGCTTGTGGTGAACAGTCTATATAGATGATGATGATAGATGATGGATAGATAGATAGATGATAGATAGATGATAGATAGATAGATGATAGATAGATGATAGATAGACAGATACCTGAAAAGGGAAGAAGGATGGAAAAGCAAGGCTCTCAAGCATGACCAACCTCTTCCACTTTGAGATAAGTGTGAAAGGAGCCCTCTCATGGACAGGTGCTCCCCACAAAAGCACAGGAACAGAAGGGAATGCAGGAGAGGCTCTGAAGGAGTCAGGGACATTCTGGGAAGGGGGAGATCCTCACAAGGAGGGGTCACAGAGATGTGGGAGGCATGGTAATTTCAATTCCTGTAGCAGGAAAGATGGATGCACAAATCTGTTAACTAGGGATGAAACTGTTAGACAAAACCTGGGCTTTATAACTCTCCCTCATGCTAAAGCCTTCAAGTGTAAATAGAAATATTATGACTAGAAAGAAAATGAATGTATACATTAGGTACAACAAAAGTACTAATAAAATATTTAAAGCCATGAATCAGGTTCAACAGATCGCTGTAGAATGCAGGATAAAGAATAAACTTAAAATGCACACATTGTCACCGGGTGATTTACTGAAATTCACTGAGGTTGATGCAAAGAAATCTGTATAAAATTTTTAAAATACAAGGGTGTTTATTAACATTTCATTATTTTTTACCATTAAGTGTATAGGTCCATTTTAGGTATACAATACAATTACAGTCATCATTGGGATTTTGTACCTTTGCATGATGCATCTTGCTTCTTATTTTTCCCCCTTCCTAGCCCTCCCTTCACCACCTCCATCCTTCCCTATTTACAAAGACTTTATTTCTCTTTTTCCTTTTTTCATATGGAGAAGTGCAGTGTGTACTGTGCCATATTTTGGGTCAGTGCTGTCATATCAGCTTGTGTGTTTTACTAAAAAGTGTTCATTAAAATTTTGAGTCGATGAAAGTACAGGAGAAGAGTTATTGTCTTAGTTACTTTCCCGCCACTGGACACAATACTCCACATCCACAACGTAAAGGAGGAAAGATATATTTTGGTTGAATTTCAGTTCTCAGCTGGCTGGCCCCAGGCAGAAACAGGATGGCAGAGAGCCTGGCAGAGAAAAAAGTGCTCAAGCCATGGCAGGCAGGAATCAGAGAGAGAGAAGGGAGGAGCCAAGGACAGGAACACACCCTTGCAGGTTTCACTGCAGTGGCAGCCTCTACCCAGGCCCCACCTCCTGACAGAAAGTCACCTAAAAAGCCACAGTGATCCTGTCACCTTCCACACACATGAGACATGCAGGGGGACAGTTTATGTTATTTTTTTTACTGGGAATCGAACTCAGGACATTAGACTTATGAGGCAGGTGCGGTGCCACTCAGCTAAATCCACGGCCCATAGGGGGACACTTTTTTTGTTAAATTCTTTTATTGGTACGTTGTAGGTATAAAACACAATTACATTTCTCATTGGGAATTGTACCTTTATATAATGCATCTTGGTTCTTATTTTTCCCCATTCCTAGCCCTCTCTTCACCCCCTCCACCCTTCCCTATTTACAAAGACTTTATTTCCATTGTTTCCGTTTCTCAGCATTTTTCCTTTCCCTTCTTTTCTTTCCCCTGCCCCTCCCACTACCCCTACCCCTTTGGACCTTTTCCTCCTATTTTGCATTATCGATTATTCTTTCTAATCATTGGTACATTGTAGGTATACAATATACTGACATTCTTTGTTGGAAATTTGCACCTTTACATAGTCTCTCTTGGTTCTTATTTTTCACCCTTGCCCAGCCCTCCCTTCAACCCCTCCATTCCTCCCTATTTACAAAGATCTTGTTCCTATTTTTCCATTTTCTCATATTAATCCCAATCCCTTCTATCCTTTCTTCTAGCCCTCCCACTTCCTTCCCCTTTGCCCCTTTTCTTCCTATTTCACATTACCTATTATACATTTTAGTCCTTATTTACAGTTTCAGTTTCTCACACCAGAGAAACTATTCGGTATTTATATGTGTGTCCTATTTATTTCACTTAAAGAGTATCGCCTCAATGTGCATTCACTTAGCTATAAATATCTCTAATTTCTCATTTTTTATGGCTTAGTACTCCATTTTATTAAAAAACCACATTTTCTTTATCCAGTCTCCAGTTGATGGGCATTTGGGCTGTTTCCAAGTTTTAGCTATTACAAATTGTGCTTCTATGAACATGGGTGCACATATATCACTGTGGTATGATTCTTTTAATTCTTTGGGGAAGATCCCCAGCAGTGAAAGAGTGGGGTCAAATGGGACTTCCAGTCCTAGTTCTTTGAGGTATCTCCATACTGATTTCCACAGTGCTTGCATCAGTCTACACTCCCACCAGCAGTGGAGCAGGGTTCCTCTTTTCCCACAGCCCCGCCAGCATTTGTTATTGGTTGATGTCATGATAGCAGCCATTCTTTCTGGAGTGAAGTGGAATCTCAGCATTGTTTTCATTTGCATCTCTCGAATGACCAGTGATGTTGAACATTTTTTCATGTAGTTCTTTGCTATTTCTACTTCTTTGTCTGAGAAATGTCTGTTCATTTCAGATGCCCATTTTTGGATTGGGTCTTTAAATTTGGGAGGTCTGATCTTTTTAAGTTCTTTATAGATTCAAGATAGTAGACCTTTGTCTGAGGAAAAGCAGGTGAAGATTTTTCCCCACATTGTGTGTTATCTCTTCACACTGCTGGTGGTTTCTCTTGCTGTGCAGAAGCTTTTTAATAAGAAGAGATCCCACTTGTTGATTGTTTGTGCTAGTTCACAGGCAACTGAGATTTTGTTCATAAAATCTTTTCCTACACCTATGTCTTTGAGCGTTCTACCTAAACTCTATTCCAACTGGTTCAGAGTTTCTATTTTAATATTTAGATCTTTAATCCATTTTGATTTTAGTTTAGTGCATGGTGAGAGACATAGGTCTAGTTTTAATCTTTGGCAAGTTGAAGCCCAATTATTCCAGCACCATTTTTTAATGAGGCTATCTTTCCTCCAGTGCGGGTATTTGGCTCCTTTATCAAAGATGAGATGGCTGAGTGTGTCTGGTGTTATTTCTGCATCTTCTAATCTGTTCCACTGCTCCTCAGGTCTGTTTCTTTGCCAGTACCATGATGTTTTTATCACAGAAGTTTTGTAGTATAGTTGCAGGTTGGGGATTGTGATATTCCCTGAAATGTCTCTGTTACCTAAAATTGCTTTTGATATTCTGGACCTCTTCTTGTATCAAATGAATTTGTGGATTGTTCTCTCAAGATCCATAAAGTACGCTGCTGGGGTCTCAATTGGAATTGCATTAAATCTATATAGCAGTTTTGGAAGTATGGCCATTTTCACTATATTAATCCTTCCTACCCAGGAGCAGGGGATGTCTGCCCATTTTCTGATATCATCTTCAATCACTCTTCTCAGAGTGCCATAGTTTTCAGAGAAGAGGTCTTTGATTTCTTTTGTTAGGTTGATTCCTAGGTATTTCAGTATTTTGGATGCTATTGTGAAAGGAATTATTTGCCCTATTTCTCTCTCAGTGAGTCTGTCATTGGTGTAGAGGAAAGCTATTGATTTTTGTGTGTTGACCTTGTATCCAGCTACTTGACTGAATTTGGTTATTAAGTCTACAAGACTTTTGATGGTGTTCTTGGGGTGTTCTATATACAGTATTCTGTCATGTGCAAATAATGACAATTTGACTTCTTCATTTCCTATCTTTATTCCTTTTATTTCTTTCTCTTGTCTAATTGCCGTGGCTGTTTCCAGAACTATATTGAACAAGAGTAGTGCTAGTGGACATCCTTGTCTTGTTCGTGATTTTAATGTGAAGGATTTCCATTTTTGACCATTTAGCATGATATTGGTTGTTGGTTTTTCATAGATTGCTTTTATCAGTTTGAGGTAGAGACCATCTATTCCAATTTTTGTAGGGTTTTTATCATAAATACATGTTGGATTTTGTCAAATGCTTTTTCTGCATCTAAGGAGATAATCATATGGTTTTTGTCCTTGGCTCTATTGATATAGTGTATTACATTGATTGATTTTCATATATTGAACCATCCCTGCATCCCTGGGTTGAATCTCACTTGATCAGGGTGTATGATCTTTTTGATGATCTTCTGCATTTTGATTGCCATTATCTTACTGAGGATTTTTGCATTTATGTTCATGAGTTATATTGCCCTATAGTTCTCCTTTTCGGTTGAGTCTTTCTCTGCTTTGGGGATCCAGGTGATGCTTGCTTCCAGGAATGAATTTGGGAGTATTGCTTCCCTTTCAATTTCATTGAAGAGTTTAAACAGTAGTGATAGTAGTTCCTGTCTAAATGTCCTGTAGATTTCAGCAGTGAAGCCATCAGGGCCTGGGCTTTTCTTAGTTGATAAGTTTTTAATTAAGTTTTCAAATTCATTGGTTGATATTGGGTTGTTCAGAATTTTTAGATCTTCTTCGTTCAACTTTGGTAATTCATTTGTATCTAGCAATCTGTCCATTTCTCCTGTGTTGTCCATCTTATTGGCGTATAAGTTCTGGAGATACGTATTGATGATCCTCTGGATTTCTGCTGGGTCTGTTGTAATTTCACCTGTTTCATTCCTAAGTGCATGGATTTGGGCCTTTTTCTTATCTTTCTCTGATAAGGTTGGCTAAGGTTTTTCAATTTTGTTGATTCTTTTGAAGAACCAACTCTTGGCTTCATTGATTTTCTTGTATCATTGTCTTAGTCTCCATTGCATTGATTTCTCCTCTGATCTTTATAATTTCCTCCCTTATATGAGCTCTGGGGTTGTCCTGATCTTCTTTTAATAGAAGCTTGAGGTGCAGCTTCAGATTGTTTAATTGGTCTCATTCTGTTTTCCTAATATGCATGTTCACTGTTATGAATTTCCCACATAAGACTGGTTTCATTGTGTCCCATACATTCTGATATGTTATATTGTCATTGTCATTTAGTTGAAGGCACTGTCTGATTTCTTCTGTGACCCATTGGTTATTCAGAAGTCTCGTTCAATTTTCACGTGTTCATGAAATTTTTCCAGTTTCTTTTGCTATGGATCTCCAATTTCATCACACTATGGTCTGATAATATATTGGGGATAACTTCAATTCCTTTGCACTTACTTAAATATGTTCTATGTGTGAGTATGTGGTCTATTTTAGAGAATGACCCATGTGCAGCTGAGAAGAATGTGTATGCTGATTTTGTGGTTTGGAAGACCCTGTAAACATCTGTTAAGTTCATTTGTTCAAGAGTTCGATTGCGTTCTAGTATTTCATTACTTATTTTTTGTCTAGTTGATCTATCTATTTGTGACAGTGGGGTGTTGAGGTCCCCCACTACAATTGTATTAGTGCATATATGACTTTTCATGTCCGTTAGTATTTGTTTTATATAGTTGGGTGCACTAGTGTTTGGTGCATAGATTTTTTTGATTGTCATCTCTTCTTCTGGGATTGTTCCCTTTACGAGGATGTAATGTCCTTCTTCATCTCTCTTAACCAGTGTTGGTTTGAAATCTACATGATCTGCAAAGAGGATAGCTACTCCTGCTTTTTTTCAGGTTCCTGTCACATGGAGTATTGTTTTCCACCCTTTAGCTTTCAGTCTATGAGTTTCCTTTTGAATTGTGTTTCTTGTATGAAGCATATTGTTGGATTTTGCTTCTTGACCCATTCTGCCAATCTATTTCTTTTGATTGGTGAATTGAGACCATTAACATTGATGGTTATAACTGAAACGTATTGACTTATCTTTGCCATGACTTTATCTTTTTTGTTGGGTTCTCCCCATTTAGATTTAATTTCTTGTCATGCCAGATGTGTTCATTCTGCTTTGCTTCCTGGGGTTGTGATCCTCAATATCTGTTAGTAGGATATTGTGTAAAATTCTATGGAGTGCTGGTTTGGTATTCACAAATTTCCTAAGGTGCTCTTTGTCATGAAAGTATCTTATTTCTGGGGGACATTTTATATATAAACCATAGCAATTCTAACATCAATATATTTTAAAAGCTAAAGAAACTTTTGGTTGAGCAATTATACCAACAAAGGAAGGAAATCAGAAAACCCAAATGTGTAAAGAAGCTCCTGGAGAAAATTCTACATAACAAAATTGTTTATAATAAATCATCAAATTTATTGATTGTACACATATAGCAGTCCTGGTTCCTATTGATTCTTCAAAAATATTTGAAGTTAAAGAAATTTGTACCATTTTCCCACAATAACAGATCTTTCACTGCTTCTAAATTTTTGTAATGGAAAGTACTTTCTTCTTAAAGATGGAAGGATATTTCTCATTGTCTTTTGTGTTTCAAGAGTGGGCTATAGTTCACTGTGATCATGGACTTATTATTGTTAATGTTCTTCAGCATTTAATTGTTCAATGAAGGGTCTCCACTGTAGGTGTGAAAATAAAGTGTTCAATAACTCAAAAGCCAATATTGGAAGAATTCTATAAAGATTGTGCTTGACAGAACTGAAATATAGTTGAAGGTATATGAGCCTTTTGTGTATAATGTACTTGTGAATATTGGGATTCAAAATACACAGAATGCTAGATCCCTATTTATTTTTTCCTGTTTTACTAACATTCTCTTATTTATAAAGGATTTATTTTATTTTATTACTGCATATTAATATTAAATAATAGTGTGGTTTGTTTTGGAAAGTTAGTCAAACTTTTTCTTTTTTAAAAGATGTCCAAATAATATCAAAGCACAAAGTAAAACATATGTTTCCAAATTCCATGTGACTCATCTTTAAGAAGACCATCCTCTTAAACTATTCCTGTCTCTGTACCAATTCAGGGTGCTGGGAAACCTGCTTATTATCCTAGCCATCAGCTCTGACTCCCACTTCAAAATCCACATGTCCTTTCTCTCAGACCTGTCTTTGTCAGATATCTACTAAATCACTACCACTACTAAATCCCTAAAATCATTGTAACACCCAAACTTACAGTAGATGCATCTCCTGTGTAGAATCTTTGATAGTGATGTCTTTTTAATTATTTTTGCATGTACAGATGATATGCACCTAATTGTGAAGGCTATGACCAGTTAGAGGTCATCTGACATACTTGGTCTTAGTCATCATGAACCTTCACTATTGAGTCTTCTTAGTTTTGGTATTGTTTTTACTTAGACTTTTGGATGCCCAGGTGCATCCTGAGACCATAATATTAAGTGAAATAGCTCAGAAACACAACTTAAATTTTGCGTGCTTTCTCTTATATGACAAACAAAATATAAATAAAAAGAGAAATAAAATATAGGTAATAGAAAATTGTGAGATAGAACTTTTCCAAAGAGAAATGCTCCCAGAGATGAGGTAGAGGGGAGAAGAGTTCAAGGGGATGAAAAAAAGAATTAAAATGTGCTATTTACATGTACCAACTCCTCGCAAAGAATGTGACAATTATGTACTGTAATTATGTACTATTAGTTTTTTAAAAACAAAATTTTGGGGATTTTGTTATATATATATTTCACTCCAATGAAAATGAAACTAGAATAACCTTGACAATATGGCTTATAAAAGCCTTGTGCATGGATTCTCCAAGGTAATAAAATGTTAATCCATCATCACCTGCCCTCTCCTGCCCTTCAGTTTGATTGGTCCAGTCCACTGGGCATCAAAATGGCATCTCCTCTTTCTATGGTCATTGACATCAAGAGAATGCTTTCAGAGACAGTATTTATATCAATATTGATGATGGAGCCTGAGACATTTTTGGGTAGCATCCAGGGGCATTGTATCCACACTCCCTGGTCCTGTCCCAGTACTGATGTAGCATAAGCCAGTAAGTGCTAATGTAGATGACAGATAGGTGGAGGCCCAAGAGAAACATTTTCTCCTCATCAGGTTAAGCATTCATTTCAGCTAGCTGAATGGGTGGAAGATAGTGTGGTAAATTTTAGCACTAAGCACTGTGGGGTTTATATACATAGTTGTTTGAGAGTTCATAAAAATGTCATCTAAATTTTTTGTTTTCCTTCCACACTGATTCTACTTCTCATAGATTTCTCATCCATGACACCAGAACGTGGGTTCACCCACACTATTTCCTAATCACTGCAAAAAGATTACAAAAGACACACTGAGGCAGAGATTGTAGATGACAACAATCACAGCATCATGAACTGATATTGAGACAATCCTGTGTAACAGGTGTTATGATCTGTGTTTTATGTAGATGGTTTTAATTCTTCTACAACTTATAAATACCACTCCAATATATAGAAAAGTGAGGAGCACAGCAATATAACATAAATTGCACTAGGTTTTTAGCTTGAAACACTGAAGTCATGTGTGAACTTGTCTGAGTGATTAGAAACACAGGGCACTTCTGCAAATGAATCCTAACAGAATGTATCCTTGGCAAGTCAGCTACACACTTCACTTCCTGTCTCTTAGGGAGAAACCTTTACCACTTTCATCATGTTAATATTGTATTTTCCTAGCTTTAATTTCTCATAATTTTTTCATAATATGTTTTTGGGATGAGGAAGGAATTTTAAAGTTCAGTGAAAATTATCAATTTGGAAAACAAGAACTTCCTGAATTTTATGATGTGGAGTGTTTCATAAGCATGGGAATGTAGAGATTCAACATGGCTGGTAGAGGAAGAGTTGCTTTGGAGAAGCTCAGAAAATATCCATTGAAAAAGAAGGTGTTAGGAAAGTGGGAGGGGCCCTCACTCCGAAACAGAAAATTAATAAGACATTGATCAAGTAAAACAAATGGACAATTAAAAAGGGGAAACAGCACTGCTTGGATGGATCCACCCACCCCTATTCCCCATAACTCTGGGGAGTAGCCATTTTGCTCTGTCTATTTCTTGTTATTGGGGATTGAACTCAGGACATTCAGCTTGTGAGGCAGGTTGCAGAATCCCTGAGGTAAACCCCTAGCCAATGAGCAGCCATTTTGATAGTGCAGAGAAAATCTATTCCTGCAGAAACCAGATTCCTTGGACAGAGAATGTGTTCAATGCCTCCACCACACTACCCCCCAAAATGAGAAAACACTCAGGAAAGCACCATTTCTCTCTTCTTTACTCCAGCATGGACCTCAGGCAGGGGCCACCTCCCTCCACCAGACTCAAGCCAGAGAGAGTATACACAGGTGAAAGGCATCCTAGCTGAGTTGGCCTGGCTCATGAGCCTACCCACTCAAGTCACTGACATGAGCATGTATATCTGCTGGCACTCTGCTAAAAAGTCTGCTTGCCCAGAGTGGCCAAGTCACAAGCAAGTGCACACAAATCAGCTAGCACCAGCTCTGTGGGACCAGAGATGAGGTGAGTCACAGGGAGTGCATCTGAGCCACTCATCATGAGTCCCACAGTCCCACTGGACTTCTGGGTCACAAGTGTCATCCCCTATCATTTGCCAGCATGTAACCCATAACCAGAGTGTACATCTACCTCTGGAGAACACAGACTGCAACTAAGAAGGAAGTTGTGCAGACTCATAAGTTCTTTAACATAGTGATTCAAAAGGAATTACAGCCATCCCCACCCATTGCAAAAACCCATCGGCTCCCACTGAGGGATGGGGAACCATGCCTACACCCTGAGAGGAAGTACAGGGACTGCAGACTCCACCAGGCAGGCACACATGCCCTGAGGAAACTTCTGAAAGTGTGGATCTGAGTGGTTGCATATCAGTCACTACCATCTCCTGCAAAATCTCAAGCTAGTGTGTGAAAGCAATTGAAGCCCCCAATGACACTCACTGGAGAGTTGCATGTGTGCACCCCTGACTCATTGGACCCTTACTTGGCAGTGAATCCATCTTCCAACTCCACCATCACACCTGGCAGATGAGTGGGAAGAGTTCCTAAACCAAGAACTGGGTCAGTGTCAGACTCTGTCTGCATGCCTGTGAGCTGATAAATGAAGTTCTGAGAGGGAGTTAGCTTCAGTTTTAGAGGAAAGGTCAAAGGGATATTGTTGTGGCTGCATTATAACTCTGCCAGAGTCAATGCAAGAAGGGAAGAGTGAGAACATACAGGCTTTCTGGCAGGGAGGTTACCTGGGAATCTTTTTGGAGTATGTAAAATTAGTTCCCATTGGATATCTTCTGCAGTTTCACTTTTTAGTTGGCTGGTTGATTGGCTGGTTGGTTGGTTTCCTGGTTGGTTTGATGTTTGGTTTGGTTAGGTTTTTAAATATGTTTGGATTTTTTGTTCTTCTCTTTCTCCTCCTCCTCTTCCTCCTCCAACTTCTTAAGTTTGCTTTGATTTAATTGGTGTCTAAGTTCTCTAATTCTCATTTCCCTGTCTACTTTTGTCACCTCAAGCCCCCACAGGAGTACTATTTTCTTATTTCTTAGTTCTTTCCCCCCATATATATATATGAACTCCTCCTGTCAAGTTTTCCATTTGCTCTCTCTCTCTCTCTCTCTCTCCTATTTTCTCCTCTGTTAGCCCTCTATCCTCTCCCATCCTATTTCTTTGGCTCTTCTGTATCTTACCTAACTTTCCATCCTCCCATATTTCTTTTACAGCTCAGGTACCAAAATTTGTCAACAGGTTGGGACAGAAACTTAGCTGTCAATTGAAAAGTACAACTCCTTCCTCCTATATCTCATCCTCAGTCCAAAGATATCTTCTTAAAACCCTCAACACTAAACCTTTGACCCAAATAGAAGTTTTACAACAGAAACTGATCACATATCAATTTTATGCACCTGTCATTTTTACCCCTCCTAACCTCACCCATAACTGACTTGCACTTCTCTTTCACCCACCATTCAATCTCTTCCCTCCACTTCTCCTGCCACATTTTAAAACAATGACGTATGAGAGTTGAAAATTGTCTGTTCAGTTATTAATTTTTTACAAGAATCATACCAGAAATGTTCCCAAATATGAAAAAAGAGTTCAACATACAAGGAAGGGCCACATCTACAACACCAAACAACTAAAATGAATAAAGCTCATCAATGCATATAATTATTAAGTGGCCAGATGTTAAAAACAGAATTTTTGAAGCAATCAGAGAAAAAAAAATCACATGCAAAGGTAAAACCATTAGAATTACAACAGACTTCTCAAAACAAAGTTGAAGGGCCAGAAGAGAAAACCCAGATGGAGTGAAAACATCAAGCAAGGACGATGGATAAACAACAACAATAAAAAATATCAGGAAAAGAAAAACAAAGCAATCATCAATAAAGAGCACAGTGAGAGTAATAATTAATCAACACGTTTCAGTAATATGTCTTAATGCTAATGGCCACAACTCTCCAATTAAAAGATACAGACTGGCAGACTGGATCAAAAATCCAATGATCTGTTGTATTGAAGTAACACATGCAATGCAAAAAGATATTCATAGACTAAAATTCATAGAATGAAAAAAAGATTTCAAGCACCAGAAGCCCCAAAACAAGAAGGGGTAGCAATTTTAATTTCAGAAAATGTAAACTTCAAGTTAAAACTTATTAGATGTGACACAGAAGGGCACTGCATAAGTGACCAATCGAACATGAAGAGGTAATACATATAAATATTAATGTACCGAATACCAGAGCACCTATCTTCATGAAACTAATTCTGCTGAACATCAAATATCAAATAAACACTAACAATCATACCAGAAACCATAACCTTAATTATATGGACTTAATAGATATCTACAGAGTATTCCACCACACTACAGCAGAGCATACATTCTTTTCTGCAGCACATGCCATTTTCTCCAAAATATATCATATATGAGTCCACAAAGCAACCTTAAATAAATATAAAAGAATCAAAGAAACCCCATGGTTAATATCAGCCCACTGTGTAATGAATACAGAAATCAACCACAGAAGAAATAGGAAAAATTTAGAAGCTTCTGAAAACTAAAAACACACTTTTTTTTGGTACCTGGGATCAAACTCAGAATCTTGTGATTTTGAGGCAGGCACCATGCCACTCAACTAAATCCCTGGCCCTAATAACACACTTATGTATACCCAGGGGGTCACAGAAGAAATTGAACAATTTCTGGAACTTAATGAAATGGTTGGACAATGGATGAAAGCATTCAAGAGTGAAGCTTATTGTAATCAATTTTATATCAGGAAAACAGAGGGAGTTCAAACAAATAATCTTGTGAGGAAGCTTGAGATATATGAAAAACAACAAAAATACACCCCTCCAAAAAAATAATCCAGGCACAGACCAAAATTATGGAGGAAAACTATGCAGACTAGAGCAGAAATCAATGAAAATAAATACAAAGAATTAACAAATCAAAGAGGTGGTTCTCTGAAAGAATAAACAAAATAGATAAAACCTTAGCCAAACTTACCAAGAGAAAGAAAAGACTCACATGTATGCAATTAGAAATAAGAAAGATGAAATCATAACAGAAACTGTAAAAATCCAGAAGTTAATTAGGAACTACTATGAATAATTGTATTCCAGCAAATTAGAAAATATTGAAGAAATGAGTAGATACCTATCTGATACTAATTCCCATTTATAATCCAAGAAGATAAAAAAATGCTAAATGAGCCAATAAAAAGAAAAGAATTTCAGATAGTAATTTTTTAAAAAACCTGCTAACTAAAATAAGCACAGATCAGATGGATTCACTGTGGAATCTACAAAGCCTTTAAGGATGTTACAGAACCAATATTCCCCAAGGTCTTCAAAGAAATGGACAGAGATTGAGTGCTTCCAAATTATTTATGCTAGACAGTATCAGTCTGATTCAAAAACCAGATAAACACCCAGCTAAAAAAAGAAAACTAAAACAAAAAAGAAATAAAGAAAAAGAAAAAGAATAAAGAAAACTAGAGGTCAATTCCCTTAATGAACAAAGATGCAAAAATCTTCAACAAGATATTACAAAATAGAATATAACAACATAGATCATGCATCGTGACCAAATGTATTTCATCCCCTAGGTACAAAGATAATTCAACACATGTAAATCGATAAATGTAACTCATCACATAAACAGAATCAAGGACAAAAATCACATAATCATATGAATAGATGCATAAAAACTTTTCACAATACCAAACACCCCCTTATGATAAGAACCTTGAATAAAATAGGTAGAAAATAGGTATAGAAGGACCATACCTGATGTTGACAAAAGCTATTTCTGACGAACCAATGGCCAACATCAGATTAACTGAACAAAAACTGAAAGTAGTTCTCTAAATTCATTGGTGGCAATGTAAATTAATACAACCATTACAGAAATCAGTATTGAGATTTCTCAAAGTACTAAAATTATAAATTTCAATGACTCAACTATTCCCTTTCTAGCTATCTTCCCCAAAGAGCTAGACACCGTACTACAGTGATACCTGCATGCCAATGCTTATAGCAGGACAATTCATGACAGCTAAACCTGGAAGCAGCCTGTTTACCTATCAACAGATGAATGGATAAAGAAAATGTGACGTCTATATAATGGAAAACTACTTGTCTATAAAAAGGATATATCTGAGACATTTGTAAGAAAAAGGACACAATGAAAATGTAATATAGAGTAAAATAAATTAGACACAGAAGCTTAACTACCATATAGTGTCCCTCATTGCAGTAAGGCAGAGTACAAACAAAGAGAACAATAAAGGATGGATAGAAATTAGCCAAGGAGATAGATCTATTGCAAATGGGAAAGTGTTCAGGAGACCGAAGGAGAAGGGAAAGAGGAAGGGGAAGTGGAAGTGAGTAAAATTAAGATATGCTATGTACAGGAACCTAATAAACTCAATGAATGTGAATGTTGTATGTCATTAACATGAACTGAAAATAATAATAAGAAGAATAAAAATGACAAAAGGGGATTTAGAGGGAGAGGGAGGCAAGTGGGTGAGAAAGGGCTAGAAAAGAATCTAACTGTATTGTGTGCATGTACCCACTCCCCAAGATAAGTGCTAACTTCATGCACTGCAAGCATGTACTAACAAAATAAATTTTTTAAAAAATTAAATGAACAATGAAAAAAGAATGCAAATCGAGTTGAAGTCATTGAAGTGTGTGCTTAACACGGTGAAAATTTCAATTTTTTGTTATTTATATTTTGTACCAAAAATAAAATAAAAGCAGACAGATGTTTAATAATTACTTGAAAATACTAGCAGTTTTGGACATAGCAGCTTTACATGAGTAGAGGAAGAATGTCAAACTTCTTTTGGACACTTATTTTCTTTTTGTCTCTTTTTTCCACTGATGACAGGAGATCCTTAATGCTGGGATGGTATGGACCAATTTGGCTAATTATGAACTCTGTGGACTGAACCCCCAAGGTCATGAGGCAGTCAATAATCAACCTTGAGCCCTTTAGTGACTCCAGCCCAGTGAGCTCCATACCCATGTCCCAGGCTCTGTTATTGCCCGAATCAGGACATTCCTATCTGATTTTGTATTAATTGCAGTCTGAGGACAGAGAACAAGTCTTTATTGGGCAGCTGATATAGGAGGGTCTTTGAATCTGCTCTCCTGGACTATGTCCCAGCAGAGAAACAGGATCACTTAGTACATTCAGAAGGACAAGTGAATATGGAAGAATCCTTGAGTTAATTATTTCACCATCATGAGGAAAAATACAACAGCCTTTAGTAGTAAAATTGAAGGTACAGATATGAAAAAATGTCAATTATAAGTAATGGAAATTTTGTGTTACAGTTTGTAGTACAGAAAGGAAATTATTATCTCAGATTCACTTCCTACACACTTGTTTCTACTTTCCATTGATGTCTCACACACAACAGCAGAAAATGTGTCCTACGGTGTCTCCTAAGCACTCCAAAAGGATTAAGAGGGTGATGTTAAGGATGAAGATGTGAAAAAGGCCAGAGCATAGCATCATGATCTGGCACTGAGGGCTTCCTGTATCCCAGGAACTGAGCAACTTTTTCTGTGTAGCTTGTTTTGTTTCATGTGAGTTTACTTCCTCTAGCTGTAAGTGCCCACATTGTTACTGCTTATACAATATGACACAGTCTGTCATTTATTGAAACCTGCACTAGGTTGATAGGTAAAGAATAAGAGGATGTAAGTGATAATGACTGATTTTTCTTGGGAAAATGTTGTAAAAATTTACGTGAATTATTAGTTGGAAATCAGAAAAGTATCCACCACAACATATTATATGCCAATTTTCATGAGTGCCAGGGAGAGAGGAATAAGAATTTTGAAAATATTGTCATAATAATTAAGTTACATGATAAATTTGTACCATTTTCTGAGAATGAAATAAGGAATATGTGAGTGCTTTTACATTTTCTACCAATAGAATAATATTTGCTTAAAGATGGGTGGTTTAACTACTGTCTTCTTTTATAAAAGAGTTGTCTGTATTTCAGTGGGATCAAGAACTTCTGAACTCTAATGTCCCTGATCTGCTTGGACTGTGTCATACAGTGTAAAGTAGGAATGGACAAAGCAGGTCTATAAAAATGCAATGATTAGTCATTGCAGTTTGAGTTTGTTACAGTAGAGTAATAATGGTGTCAGCTTGGACCTCAGTTGAGAGTAACTTACTTGTAAATACCTGAACTCATGATATACAGAGAGTTTGTGTACCATTTTTGGTTTCATTTTTCCAATGAATTTTCCTTTTGAAAAGGTGGTCAACAGTATGGAAGCACATAATCTAACAACAGTCTCAGAGTGCCATCTCATGGGGTCTCAGAGTTTTCAGACCTACAGCCCATCCTCCTTGGACTGTTCCTGTCCATGTTCCTGATGACAGTGCTTGGGAACTTGCTCATCATTGTGGACATCAGCTCTGACTCCCACCTCCACACCCCCATGTACTTCTTCCTCTGCAACCTGTCCTTCTCTGACATCTGCTTCACCTTATCCACAGTCCCAAAGTTGCTTGTGGACATCTTAAATAACAGTAGAGTCATCTTATGCAGGATGTCTCATGCAGATGTCTCTTTTAATCCTTTTTGCATGTATGGACAGCATGCTTCTGACTGTGATAGCCTATGACTGGTTTGTAGCCATCTGCCACACCTTTTACTGTGCAGCCTTTTTGAACCCTTGCCTCTGTGTCTTACTCATTTTCCTGTAACTCTTTGTTTGCCTTTTGGACTCCCAGGTGCACAATTTAATTGCCTTATAGCTTACCTGCTTCAACGATGTGAAAATTGCTAATTTCTTCTGTCATCCTTCAGAACACCTTAACCATTCATGTTCTGATACCTTAATCATGGACATAGTCCTATATATGCCTGGTGCAATATTTGCCTTTGTTCCCATGTCAGGAATTGCTTCCTCTAACTATAAGAATGTTTCCTCTC
Organism: Heterocephalus glaber; assembly: GCF_053883595.1. Classification (NCBI taxonomy): domain Eukaryota; kingdom Metazoa; phylum Chordata; class Mammalia; order Rodentia; family Bathyergidae; genus Heterocephalus; species Heterocephalus glaber. The sequence continues at coordinate 45,600 of NW_028258209.1, read as the reverse complement.
TTCTGAAAATCCCATCATCTGGGGGGAGGTATAAAGCCTTTTCTACCTGTGGTTCTCACCTGTCAGTTGTTTGCTCATTTTAGGGAAGTGGTATTGAAGTGTACCCTGGTTCATCTGTGTCATATTCTCCCAGCAAGGGCGAGGTGGCCTCACTGATGTGCTCTGTGGTCACCACTATGCTGAATCCCTTCATCTACAGCCTGAGGAACAGGGACATTCTTAGCTCTCCAAAGAGGCTCCAGAGTTGGTGAATCTAATCCCTGGACATTCAGTATCTATTTAGAATGTAGTTTGGAAAATGTGGTAAAACTGAAGATCCAAAATGTATCTATAAATACTGAATTAGTTATATTATTTCAGAAGTTTGATGTGTATAAATTTATATCATGTTTTATAATAGAATCATGACTGATATGGGGATGTTAGAATTTAAAGCTCTTCATATGGGTGCAAATTTCATTTGGGAAGGTGACAATTTTCTGGAGATTGGTGAGAATAATATTTGCACAAAACAAAATTACTATTAATGTGACCTGTGTACCTGAAAAAGGTTTAAATGCTACATTTAGTTATGTACATCTTAGCACAGTGAACAATGGAAATAAAATCTGAGAATTTCTTGACAAAAGAACATCTTAACAAAAACAATAGTACCCTTGGGATTCCTCTGTGTAGTGAGAGATCTGAAAACTTTTAATGGATATTCATTTTTTCCTTCCACTTCTATTAAATTTCAAATATTTTAATAATTGGTATAACATATACCAAGATGCGTAATAATAAACTGTGTCCATTGAGCCTTGAAGGTAATATAATAGGACATAATAAGCCAGTTCTTCCAGTTTTTAATTTTTATTGTTCTAACCCAGTTGACAACATTACTGTGTCCCTCCTTCGTGGTCAGCTAAAATATGAAGCCCACATTTAACACTGTCCACATCAAATCTTGGGCTGTCCTTCAGCTTTTTCTGGTCCTAAGGCTAGGGAGGGTTGGGGGTTCTCTTTAGACATAACTCAGTATAGATACAGCCTAACTCAGAAAATAATGGATGGAGGAAGAAATATTGGAAACATTGTTTTCCTATCATGAAACCAAACAGAAAGTTTGAACCATGAGATGGAGAGATACAGTTGTGCCCATTTTCAGCTTAGAAGATGGAAATTTATGTACATGGTTGCCATGGGGAACACAAAACTGAAAGTTTCCTTTTTCCCCCACACTGTTCCTGATTCTCATAGACAGATAATCCATGATAGCAGATTATGACTGTTTGTAAACTGTTTAATCAGTACCTCAAAATGAGTATGGTGGTAATGGGTGATGAGGAGGAGGATGGTGAGGATGAAAAGTAACCATGACATCACGATCCTGTATTGAGGGATTCCGAAGTGGCAGCATCTAAAGCATGTGTTGTGTTTATGTACTTTCTTTCATTTCATCCCCTCAATGTTTCTCTAGTAAAAGTTCCTGTGCTATTATTTTAAAAGAAAACATGTCTACGTCAATGTTCAATGTTCTTCATATGTAAGTATGATTTATATGTCACAACTTTTGCTGAAAACTTTCTGATGGGTGAGAAGCAAAAATATTATTGGATCAGACTGACAATTTAATTTGGAATCTTGACCGCAACTCTTGTTTTTACATATCATATGGCAGATTGTTTCTATCTCTAAGACTCAGAATTGACATCTGACTTGATTTCTAGATAAAACTGTATCAAATGTGGATTAAACAGATAATGGATGCTCCTCCTATTATAATAGATGATTGATGTATAATGTAAGACTAAAATGCAATTTAGACATAATTAATTGAATGAATGATAAAATATTACATTTTGTGTGGTTCAAATAAAATATTCTTGGATCTGAAGTTCTCATTTTCTTTATTCTATAATGGATCATTTTGTTTTTGCCATTGTGTAACTATAGTTATGTATTTAGAGAAGATTGACACATTCTTTCATTTAAGATTCCCTAGATTTACCTTTATCCTAGAACATAGGAGGATTTAAAAACAAAAACCTTTGCTAAACACTGAAGAGACCCATATTTGTCTCACTGTGAGTATAAACACTGTGGCTCTAAAGACTGGTACTTCCCAATCTACACTTTCATCTCTATTAAGAATCTCCTTATACAACTGGAGATGAGGTAAAATAGCTCTTGTATGTGTATGTAGTAAGCACACATTTGTTTTTTATTTTCATTCAAGAGCTAAATCACTTTATTTTCCAAACATTATAGCAAAATTTTCATAAGTTTGAAAACTGTATACATAACAAGAAGAGTGCAATATCATGAATGTGGCTTTAGCATTTTACACCATTCCAGGCTTGAGCATCCTCTGACAATTTAACCCACCAGTAAGCCTTCTATTTGTATAAAGATAGAGGCTTTATTTGAAAAGGAAACCACAGTAACTAAATATTTAAGTTCCAAACATCTTTGAGGTGCATATATGTTGTGGTGATGGGTGGTAGTCTCCATATTTCCATCAAGCAGTAAGAACAGAAAGAAGTGGATAGAGCTTACAGTTAGTAGCAGATCACTGGCAAATGTCTTAAGTGTTAACTTCCTGTCTCTCATCCAAATTTACAGTCTGCTCTAATGCAAGATAAAATTTTTTCACCATTAGTGATATAAGGGTTATTACTAGAATTACTGAACAGATATTACTGACTATAAATCTTAAGAGTAATATGATATATTTGATAGGGCCAATTTTCAGAAATAGAAGTGGACAAAAATATAAGAGCAATACTGATTATACATCAGTTGTTGGAGTTCAAACAAATGACCTCCAGCCACATCCTATCTGGTAATTTTTACTGCACAACATGAATAAAGGCATAAGGGTTTTGAAGAGATATTACTATCATAATTATATATTAACAAATTATATCATATCCTTTTATCTATCACAGCAGTGCATCAGTGAAAACATTTAAAATAGCTGTATTGCCTTTGCAGAGAGAAATAAAACTACATGTGAGTGTAAACTACTATATTTTTGGACAATACGAGCTTATTGTAAACTAATTAGAATAGTATCAGTTAATTTTAATGTAAGTTTTTAAGAAAACTCCTTATGGACACTAAATCTTATGGCAATCCTCCTCCCTCAAACCCCCAAGTGCTGGGTTTATAGGCACTTGACACCATGCTCAGTGCATAAGTCTATATTGATGTATATTAAGACTTTGAAAGTACAGATTCTCACACAATTAGTTTTTCCATTGTAGACCCCCACTCCAGGCTTCCCATGAAGCTGTCCATGACCTGCACTATTTTTTAAACCTTTCTTTTAAATTTCATCAAGAGAGATCAACCTTTTTCTTTTAGACCTATATCTCTCTCCATGCACTAAACTAAAATTGAAATGGATCAAAGATATAAATATTAGAACAGAAACATTAAACTAGCTGGAAGAGAGGTAAGGTAGAACTCCTGAAGACACTGGTGTGCATGGTGACACCATGCAAAAAGCCACAATCACATGGAAACTAATAGAAAGAATAAAAATGGGATCTCATCTTATTAAATAGCTTCTGAGCTACAAGAGAAAAAAACAACAGTGTAAATAGACAACCAACAATGTGGGAAAAAAAATTTCACCAGCTGTTTCTCAGACAAAAGTCTACTATCTATATAGAGAGAGAACTTACAAAAATCAAACCTCCCAAATTTAAAGATCCAATCCAAAAATGGGCATATGAAATGACAAGACATTTCTCAGACAAACAAGTAGATATAGCAAATAAACATATGAGAAAATGTTCAACATCACTGGTCATTTGAGGATACAGATGAACACAATGCTGAGATTCCACCAAACTCCCCAAAGAATGGATGCTATCAAGAAATCAATGATACTGGTGGGCCTGTGGGGAAAAAGGAACACTTCTCCACTGTTCGTGGGAGTGTAAACTGGTGCAACCACTGGAAATCAGTATGTAGATACCCCAACAAATTGAATTAAATGTCCCATTTGACACAGCTATTCCTCCACTGGGTATCTTCCCCCCAAAATTAAAAGAATCATACCACAGTGATATATGTGCACCCATGTTCATAGCACCACAATTTGGAATAGCTAAAACTTGGAAGCAACCCAATTGTCCATCAACTGGAGACTGGATAAAGAAAATGTAGTATTTTTTAATGGAGTACTACTCAGCAATAAAGAATGTTAAACTGGAGACATTTATAGCTAAATAGATGCACAGTGAGGCCACACTCAAGTGAAATAAATAGGACACACGTGTATAAATACTGAATAGTTCCTCTGGTGTGAGAAACTAAAAGTGTAAATAGGATCAAAATATATAACAGATAATGTGAAATAGGTAGAAAATGTCCAAAATGGAAGGCGAACAACAATGGGTAGGGAAAAGGAAAGAAGGGAAAGTAATAAATATGAGATAAGGAAAAAACAGAAACAACATCTGGGGCTGAAGATAGGGCAGGCAAATTGGGAAAAATAAGAACAAAGATACATCCTGTAAAGGTACAAATGCCCAATGATGAATGCCATCGTATCTACAATGGACCAATAAACTTAACGGGGAAAAAAAGAGCAATCAACTCATGGTTTCATTTCATTCCTGCTTAGGAAATTAGAAGAATGTAATGTTTCTCAGACAAAACTGTGGTTTAGAACTCTAAAGCTCTGCTGAAAACTTTGTGATGGTTTGCAATAAACATCCCCAGAAAACAAAAGAACAAAAACAAACAAAAATTACTCATGAATCAGACATGGAGAATGACAATTTAATTTTGAATCCTGTATCTATTCCTCATTATTTCTGTGACCTACTGCAGATTATTTCCATCTCTGCAATTCATTGTTGACACCTGGGTTGATTTCTAGTTGAGATTAGTACATCAAGTATAAATTACACAGACAATAAACTCTTATTATTAATAGGAGTTTTTTTAAGTGTCAAGAAATACTCTAAGGTAGTATTTGTCAACTCCAAGTTAAGAAAGGATCATTAAGACTATCAAATGAATTTATTCCTATTAGATGGGTTTTAAATTGGGTAGAGCTCCTGAGTATTTAAAGATATTCCCAGATAAATATGTTGAAAATCTCGACCAAAATACCCTATCTGTGCAGTCTTTAAGTTTTTTTTTTTTGGTACTAGGAATTGAACTCAGGACCTTGCATTTGCCAAGCAGGCATGGTGCCACTGAGCTAAATCCCTGGGTCTATCTTAAAGATTTTTTGAAGTACCTTTTTGCAAAAGCTGGATGAGGTAAGCATTTCTTTTCTCCAATTACAAGTGAGGAAGAAGCACAGGTGTGTTACTTTTTTTTTTTTAGTTTACAATTTTCATTTCCTTCAATTGAATCATCATGTGACCTGAGTTGTAAACATGCTTTTTCCACATCTCACTGTGGAAAGATTGTAATCCATGTGTCAGATAGGGATGATGTGACTGTTAACTAAGCATGAGAAAGTTAGGACTGAAACCTGGAATTTTGATCTTAGTGCTAAAATTTTCAACCATAAATAAGAAGTTTTATGAACAGAAAAATGATGAAGCAGCATTTCCAGTCTAATATAGTACAGAGAAGGAAAGACCAAAGAAAATGTATTCATTTCCACACCACATATTTTGTTGATAGATGGGTTTGATACAAACTAACTTGTAAAAATACAAAAAATTTCAAAGATGTCATTATGCTTTATTACTTTTTTAATCAGGTAGATGCAATTTACACTAATGCCTCATATGTGGTCAGTGATGTCATAAGACTATGTGATTGATAGCGACATACATATTTAAAGTCCATGGAAGCCAAGGATGAGTGGTGTATATTGCATAACAGAGAAACAAAATTTGAATGAGGACCTACATTCACAAAAGAAGGAAGTCATAAATTCAAGGAATAATAAAATTCCTAGAAGATAACTGGAGCATAACAATGTCCTCTGATCATGAACCATCCATTTTAGTTTAGTGCTCAGATAGCACAGTCATGTTTGCTGTCTTCAATTTCCCATCCTGCTACATAACAGTATCATAGGGAAGTGGTGGAAATTGGGAAGGTGAGGTAGTATCTCTAAGACTCAGCATTTTCATTAGAGGTGATTTTTAGTGCAGGCAAATATAATGAGGGAGGATTAAAATAGATCATAGACACCCCTCATGATGTTGAGGTAGTAATTTCATAATATAAGGTTAACATTAATGACAAGGTTAAACTGTATACCATTTACCTAAATTATCTTGGGATCTTAAGTTACCATTTTCCTATTTCTGTGAGGAGTAATTTCATTTATGTCCTCACATAAGTATGTACTGTATATTGGAAGAGAACCACCTGATGCTCTTTCCTTTCTATTACCAGGTGAACAATAACTTGCTTGGCACAGAGGAGACAACAAAAATAAAAAGCTCCATTAAAAAGTGAATCAGTTCTTCCTTGGTTCAAAATATTGGCCACATTCTTTGTGGCTTCAATACACTTGGTGCTTTACTGTCTATACATTCATCAGTATTTGGACTATCCCGTACAACTAAAGATAGCATCAAAGGTGATATTTCAAATGTCTTTGACATTTAGATCTGAGACACACAGCCTTACATGTTTCTATTTTAACATTGGCATTACTTACTATCAGCAGTAATAGAAGGTCATGTTAGTGGTGTGTGTTGTAAATGCTAGGAAATATTCTCAACAGTGTTTCTCACTGTTTAAGGAAGGATCACCAAGAACTTGGTTGGATGTCCTCTAAATTGTGTGGCTATTTCTTCTCTTTAGGAAGATTATTGTGTGTAGTATTCAGTATTGTTTTTATTAACACATTAATTGTGGATATTAATAGGATTCAGAGTGATATTTAGCAACATGTATAGAATCTGCATTTTTCAAGTCCAGGAACCCCTATTCTACCCCAAACACCTTTCCCAGAGCTTCTACCCACCTAACTTCAGGATGAGTTTGTTCACATATGAGGCAGAACATGCAATACTAATCTTTCTGTGTCTGGATTTTACTTTGAAAGAGTCATGGGAATTTTATTTCTATTGATTATTGTGATAAAATATACATTAAAATATCATATTCACCATTTCCAAGTCATAGTTCAGTGACATAAATGACATTTCATTTTGTTGTGTGTGGACCCATCAATGTCATCCATCATCCATAAATTTTTCACCCTCAGAGTTTGAATGTTTAAACAATTTTAAAATATTTTCATACTTCCCCCAACACTAGTTACCTCAGTTCTAGTAGGAAATAGTGCAGGGTTAGTCATCACACTACAAAAATAACATTAATGGTGAGGCATCATTTACACATCTAGATGTTTACTGTTCTTGTTTTTCCAACCTGCATTGCAAATGATTCCCACAGGCCATGGAATTAAACTGTTCTGCTGTGGATGCTCTGCATGACATTTTTCATGTGCCTGTTCCACAGGCTGTAGATGAAGGGATTCAGCATGGGAGTCATGGCAGTGTATATCACTGAAGCCACCTTACCATTTTGGGGTGAAGATACAAGTGAAGCCATGTACCCTCTAAAGCCTGTGGCATAAAACATGCAAACAACTGACAAATGAGACTCACAGGTGGAGAAGGCTTTATACTTCCCATCTAATGATGGGATATTTGAAATGGTAGAAAAATTTTTAAAAGATGAAAGGGGCCGGGGATTTAGCTCAGTGGTTTCACCACCTGCTGCGCAAGCACAAGGACCCGAGTTTGATCCCTGTTACCCCCCCCAAAAAAGATGAAAAAAATATCCACAAGATAGGAAGGAAAACAACAAGGGCAACAACAAAGTTTCTGACTAGTTTACTGATAAGAGTATCAGAACAGGCAAGAATAAAATGTTGTGCTGTATCACAGAAGAAAATCGTAATTTCCACATCCTTGAAATATGTAAATTGTAAAGCAGTAAAATTGTGCAGGAGTGAGTGGAAGAGACTAAAAACAATCAGCATTAAGAGAAGACATAGGCATGCACTCATGAAGACTGAATAATGCAAGGGGTGACAGATGGCCACAAACCTGTCACAGGCCATCACAGCCAGAAGCATGGCATCCAGACATTCAAAAAAAGAAAAAGACATCTGTGTCAGGCAGCCCACATAGCAGATGACCCTGGAGTGAGTTAGGATGTCCACAATCACCTTTGGGACCATGGTGGAGATGAAAGAGATGTCAGTAAGAGACAGGTTGGAGAGGAAGATATACATGGGAGTGTGGAGGTGGAAGTCAGAGATGATGGCTACAATGATGAGCAGAATCCCAAGCACTGTGACCAGGTACATGAACAGGAATAACACAAAGAAGAGGGGCTGCAAATCTGGATCATCTGAGAAGCCCAATGATGGAATTCTGAGACTCTTGTTAGATTATGCGCTTGCGTATTGGTTGGACAACTTTTGAAAAAGAAACTGGTTAGAATAAAAAGGAAAGTAATTTGTACTCATTGTGTATTTTGAATTTTAGTATTCCCAAGCACTCCAATGTGATTTCCATATCCCTTTAGTAATATTTCTCTATTGTGACTAATCAAATCTTCTTTGTAGCCTTCCATGATTGTTTCCTGTGTTGACTCCCTCCATACACATCTACCTGAGTGAGACTTGGATGTGAAGTATCAGAAGACAAAAACATTATTCAGAACAAGACAATGATCACAATAAATACAACCCACTCTATGAAGAGAACTAGAGAATAGGAAATATCCCTCCCTTTTAAAGAAAAAAATCATGTTCATTAAAGAAAATTAAAAAGCTGTCAAATAGACTTCATTTTATTCTAACAATGGAAGATTCCTTTCAGTAAAATCACTATGAATACTGTAAGAGAACTAGGACTACATTCTGAAACATTAAAGTCCTTAGTTCATAATCGGAAAGCATTGTTAGGAGATGATGTCTCAGGAGTTTTGCATCATTCTTGCACTTTCTGGGTGTCGTCCTTTGTGAATGTAAGTGCATATTCAAATTTTGTTTCCCTTTAAAAAATTACTTATACTTGTGTGTGCACTTCAAGTTTTGAAAATTAGTTTCCTTATGGGCACATAACTATATGATATTACTGACCACAAATGTGACATTAATGGATGCTAGAGTGATCAGTGGTTAAAGAAGAATAAATTGTTAGGAAATTGGTCTCCACATTTATACCTAACTGGATGGACCTTGAGACCATGTTCTTAAGTGAAATGAATGGGACACACATGTATGTGTAAATGATGATTTATTTCTCCGATGTGAGAAACTGAAAGTGTAAATGAGGAACAAAATATATAATAGTTATTGTGAAATAAGAAGAAAAAGTTCAAAGGGGCAGGGGAACTATGGAGGGGAGAAAGGGAAAAGGAAAGAAGGGAAAGAAAAAAATTAGAAAATGAAGAAAATGGAAACAAAGCTTTTGTAAATAGGGAGAAGTGGAGAGCTGGAAGGAAGGGCAGGGGAAGGGGAGAAATAGGAACCAAGATGTATCATGCACAGGTACCTGTCCCCAAGGATGAATGTGATAATGAGGTATACCTAAAACGTACTTAATGAAAAAACGTAATGAATTAAAAGAAAAGATATTGTTCTTCACCAAAAGATTCTTAGAAGTAATAAACAAATTCAGTAATATAGCAGGTTACAATGGCAAACACAAAAATAATTTCTGTACGCAAATAATGAACCCACTGAGAAAAAATCAAGAAAACAAAACCACTCGCAAGAGCATAAAAAAAAAAATCAGAAATCTAGGAATTAACCTAACTAAGGAAGGGAAATACCTGTAAAATAAAAACTACAGTACTCTGAAAAGACGCTGAAGAGGGCATCATAAAATGGAAAGATATCCCCTGCTCATGGATAGGCCAGAACCAACATTATCAAACTGGTTATATTAGCAAAAATGATATGGGGGCGGGGATGTAGCTCAGTGGTTTCGCCGCCTGCTGTGCAAGTGCAAGGACCCGAGTTCGATCTCCGGTACCAAAAAAAAAAGTGATATGGGGATTTAATGCAATTCCAATAAAGATTCCAGCATTTTTCATAGAACTACTAAAAACAATCCTAAAATTTATATGGAGCCAGAAAAGACTCAGAGTAGCTAAAGCATTATTGAGTTTTACCAGCCTATTGATGTTGTGCCTGTTTGTTCTGATACTCAATACAATCACTACTATGCTTTTGAGTAATTGAATACTGGGAATGTGATTAAAAGAAGTCTATGGCCCATATATTCATGATATCAACACAAGAAACAGTTATAAATTTTCTGTACTACTATGGGGCAGGATGGAGAGCCCCAAGGATGCTGAATCTCCACTGATTACAGCCAATTACTGTGAACAAATGAAAGGTCTGTTCAATATCTAGTGGAGATTTCTTTTTTTTGTATCAGGGATCAAACTCAGGGCCTTGGGCTTGCACAGCAGGCAGCAAAACCACTGACCTAAATCCCTGGCCCAAGTGGAGATTTTTTTATATCAACACCTCCCTTGTGCCCAGCGAGGTATGAATTGATACTAATAGAAATGAAAAAGAGCTCATTGTTTCTCACCAATTACATGGCCACACTGTTTGGTAAGGACAAAAATGAACTTTCTCATGTGAGACAATATGTCACACCTGATTATAAGGTATTGTGGTTGAATGAATGGTAACTTTATTATTAATATTTAAATTTTATTTTTCCTTGTTTTATAATATTCACCACCTTTAATTTCATGAGGCTCTTGTGTTTGTGAGGCTCTTGTGTTCATGAGGCTCTTTGTTTAATCTTTCCTTACTGAACTTGTCTCAAACAGAAATCCCTCACATGCCAATGCTTCTTCCCAAAGAGGGTAACAACCAGCTCTATACTTTACAAACAAACAAAGGCTTGAAAAGGAGGGAAAAATAAGTTTTCAGTTCTAGCGTCTTTTACACCATATCACTCATTTTTACCCACTCTCAGAGAGGAAAAGAAGATATAGAAAAGTCTCAATCCTACCTCATTCTCAGGCACATTCTTAAACTATCCAATTTCCTGAGTAAGAATGAATTAAAATCTTAGCCAAAGTCACCTGTTGAGATTAAGAGGAATGATGACAGGAATGTGTGATGGTGCGGACAGTTGTAATATTATCCTGGAGTGGAGGGAAGGAAGAGAGACCAGTGTTGAACTGTTATGTGCCTATTCTTTCTGTGAAACTTGACTGTGGTCTACAGGTCTCATGTAGGGGTGCAGCTGAGCCACCAAATGCTCTGTCCAGCTCTGCTGTACCAGGAACCACCAAAGAGATGAGCACAGTGAACAAGGTTGTCTTCCTTGACTGACAGGTCCAGGAAGTGTTATTTGAGTTGTCAAGGCTGCAACATAACAGAATTGTCATAGCAAAATGCCTGAAACAGCAATCAGACAATCTAAGTGAAACTTGGTTTAGCCTTTCTCACATAAAAATGCAAAGCAAGTTATTTAAAAAGCTACTAATTTAGGTAAAGTAATAATAATGTGGGAAATGTGTAACAAGAGAAAAATCTAGATAAATCCAATAAAATGAGGTACACATTATGTGCAGCTCAGTGATGGGCTCCTAGGAAGCTGTCTGTAATGATTCAGATGTAGCTAATGTAGTCTTCATCATCTTTGCATCCATTGCATACTTGATCCATTTGGAGGCTTACAGAACAGTTTTGAGGGGCCCATTTTCTCCTGAAATAGGTGTGCTGCCTATTGGAAGTAGATCTAATGGGGAAAGGCAAGGAAACCTTTGGAAGAGATGTCCACGATCCTCACACTAAGATAGGTGCATGGTCAACATAGATTCATAGAACATAGGTTCACAGTCCACATGATAGAAATTGTGCACCTTATCGCCCTCCATCATGGCTACAAAAATGAGTGTTATTCCTGAAGACAAGGAAACAGTGCTTCTGCTAGACCCTTCTGCATCCACCATCTCCTCAGCACTTACTGCATACTGCTGTGTCTCTGCCTGGTTCTGACTGAGGGATGAGAGTCAACTCCACATCCCACAATTCTCTAGTTAAGGCTGGATCTCTGTCCTCAGCTTTGATATGAATATAGAGTTACATAGGAGCTGCCTGATGCAGACAACCATGGAGACAACCTGCACAGGCAGGGATCTCACCAAACTGGAACGATCAGCATGAAGGACTGGAGGAACAGGCTGGTGGTTGACTATTAATCACACGACCTTGGTGCTTCCAGACACAGGATGCATAATTAGTCAAGTTGTCCTACAGCCTCCAAATCTCTAGGGACTTCTTAATGTAAGTGGAAGAAGAAAAAGAAAATAAAATAAATTTCCTCTGAATGATATTTGCTCATTCTACACAGCAGAAAGCTGATGAGCAATTTGGACTTCTTTTTTGTCTATTTTATTAACATATATCAATTGTACCTATCAGAATGATCCACAGTGATGTTTTCCTGCATGCATACAATGTGCATTTGTCATACCCAAGCATTGCTCTTCCACTCTCACTCCCTCCCTGACACCCTTCCTAGTGCTTCTCCCTCTTTCTTCAGGTGCACTTTGTGTAGCTGCTGCATAGAACAAAGAAAGAACAGTGCCAGTATTTTTGTGTCTGGTCCATTTTTTGAAAGATCTAACTGCATTTTATTTCCATTATGTATTTCTATTGTGGTAAAATATAGATAAAATTAACATTTGCAGAATTTTTTTACTCATGATTGTGTAACACTTATTAGTTCACATTGTTATGAATGTACAAATGCCAGTTATCCATGTAAGTTTTTCATCCTATTGAGCTGGACATGTGTACCCATTTAAAATTTTTCCAATTCCTCCACCCTCCAAACTTGACTGACTTCATTGCACTAAGAAACATGATGAAAAGTTAAAGTCCTCATGCTACAAACATACTGTGACCAACAGTGCCTGATTTACATGAGTACTTGTTTAGCTTTGCTCAATTTTCAAACTCATATTCCAAATGCATAGCAAATATCACACAATTACAGTGCTGTGGTGTAGAACTTCTTCCGAGCATTTGTAATATCCTTGCTCCTCAAGTTGTTGGTGAAGGAATTCGCATTGTGCATCACTGAAGCCACTGCACCATGTTGGAGGGAATACGGTCCAACTGAAGCAATGTACAGTGCAGGCCTGTGCCACAAAATTAGCAAACAATTGACTGGTGAGACCCGCAGGTGGAGCAGGCTTCCTGCCATAGGCTACATTCCTCCAATCGGAAGAAGTGATTTTATAGTAAGAGTAAAAGATCCCTGAGATAGGAAGGCATCCCAAGATGATAATAATAAAATATATGATGATGTATTTGATAATAGTTTCAGAACAGGCTACATTAAGCAGTTCAGAAGAGTTACAGAGCAAAATCGGCAATTTTCACCCCGTGAAATATCAATTGTGAGACACTCAAGTTGTGCAAGAAAAGACTGAAAACAGACACCAAAGCTAAGCTACAAAATTGAGGATTCCTCGTGACCTGGTAATGGAAGAAGAAAGAGACAGCCACAAGGTAATCAGAGCCCATCACAGGCAGACGTGTCACCCATACATACAAAAATGATGCAAATTATCATCCTTGGGACATGAAGGGACATCTATACAGTAAAAGCACTAATAAGGAATTACTTAAACGTGGCTAAGGAGAAGCAAATGCAAACACACAACAAAGCTATAAGAGCTTTGGAAATAGAATAAATGAAGAAAGATATCTTGTAGCAAGTAAAACTTCTTCTTGGATAATGCATACACTTTTTATTTTTTTATTTTTTTCTCTTGCCTGATTGCTCTGGGTGAAGTTTTGAATACTATATTAAGCATGAGTGAGGGTAGTGGACACCATTGTCATTTTTGTGCTTATAAAGAAATACCATTTAGTTTTACCCCATTGATTATTATGTTGGCATGGTTTGTGCTAAGAGGCACTTATCAGTTTGAGGTAAGGACCTTCTATGTTTCCATTAAGATTATTTTATCTCGAAAGGCTTTTGAGTTCTGTCAAATTCTTTTTCTGTATCTATTGAGATTATTATGTGGTTTTCACCCTTCTATGTAACACCTATCTTAGACAAGAGTGTTACACCATTTTGAGGTAGCTATTCTGAACTTTACCACATTTTACCATGGAAAGTGCTACTACATCATAAAATTCTTCTAAATCATTGAATAAAAGAGAAAAAAAAATTTACCTCCAGGGAGTGTCCACTATATGACATCAGAATGCAACATTATTGTCACAATTATCAAAGACTTTGGTTATGAATTAGGTAAAAAAATATTGGTGAAATTTGCCAGATAGTAGCACAGACCTTGGCACTTTTAGGGTAAACTAAAAGAAACAAAACTCAACTTAATAATAATGAGATATTGACAATAATCTTCATTCACCACTACCACCATAGCATAACTAAAGACATGAGACCACCAGTGACTCTTCAGCTGGACATCTGAACACAACCATATATTTAAAACCAGTTTTATTTCTTAAGCATATTTTGAATTATTTCATTTATAGACAATTGACAACATGACTTTTTCCCATGTTATGATGTATCACTCAGAGTTTTGTCAAGAATATATATGTGTGTGTGTGTGTGTATATATATATATATATATATATATATATATACATAAAGAGTTATTTTAGTAAAACATTGAATATGGACAATGGGTTGAATGGTCACTGCAAAATAAACCAAAAGTGAGCTATGTGAATACAGAGATTCTTACTAAAGTTACAATCTAAACACAGAGGTCTTGGGGCACATGAAAGAAATACTGGAATATAATGAATTTCCAAGGTAGTGAAATTTGGTGAGTGTTTAGACACAATACCAAGTGCAAAATAGAGTAGGAATATCAGAAATCCCCACTTAACAGCAAAATATAAATATCTGAAGGGCAGTATGGAGCAGGAAGATACATTTAACACCAGCTATAGTAATGCTAAGATGCATGCTGTTGAAGGACAATGGATTCCAAGATGACATTTGAAGGAAAAAAGTCACCTACTGACTGCGACAGTAAACTCATTTCTCTTTGTCCAGTGGAGCTTGATCCTTTTAAGCACCACATCTGAGTCTTCTCTGAAGTCTCTGAGTCTTTATAAACATCTCATATTCATTCACATGTATAAATCATAAACTTTGGTGAAGGGACCCAAGTATTAGTGTTTTTAACCTCCTCAGGTGATTTTAATGAAAGACAACCCTGAGAATCCCAGATATGGACCCAGGACATAACATGCTTAAATGCATATTTTAGATACAATTTTGAAAGAAAATACACATTGGTTGTGACAAAGAATGTAAATTTTAAACACATTTATAAAAGGAGTTTAGCATTTCACTTGGAGGCCAGTGTCATTGCACAGAAACTACAGAGACTGCCTGGGTTTACTGTCGAAGTCATGAAGTTTATGATAAAAAGAATTCCAGAACACTCAGTAAAATTAAACACAAAGAAAAGGAAAGAATATTCCATTATGGTTCACAGAGTGCATTGAGAATCAAGAAACTGCAAGAATAATTTGAACAAAGAGGGAGGAGTTCTAGGACTGGATGATTGGTCTTCTGATGCAAAGCATACAAATAAAGGAAATAATGAAATTACTTTGTTTTATTCCATAGCCTCAACGGGGCACTTTTAATGTCCTTGTTTCTCAGGTTGTGGATGAAGTGATTCACCATAGGGATGAAAAAACTATACATCGGAGAGGCCACTGCACCATTTCTAGGAGAATTTGATGCAGTGGATGCAAGGTAATCTCCAATCGCTGTTCCATAAAATAAGCAAACGACTGAGAGGTAAGACCCACAGGTGGAGAAGGCTTTATATTTACCCTCTGATGATGGGATTCTCAGAATGGAGGAAACAATTTTGTAGTAAGAGAAAAAAATTCCTGAGAGGTGAAGAAAACCAGAAATTGCACCAACAAAATACATGACTATATTTTTGGTAATGGTATCAGAACAGACAGGATTAAGAAGTTGTGAAGGGTGACAGAAAAGATTAGTAATTTATGTATCCTTAAAGTAGATAAAGTGTAAAATCCTCAAATTTTGCAGCTGAGATATCAAAAGACTAAACAAAAAAGACACAAAAATGAATCCACAGAGATGATGTTTCATGATGCTATGGTATCACAGTGGGTAACAGATGGCCACAAACTTGTCATAAGCTATCACTGTCAGAAGCATATCATCTTAACATATGAAAATGAGAAACAGAGACATCTGCGTGAGGCAGCCCACATAAGAGGTGACTCTGCTCTGAGACTGGATGTCCACAATCATCTGTGGGATTGTGGTGGAGATGAAGCAGATGTCAGAGTAGGACAGGTTGGAAAGGAAGAAGTACATGGGGTTGTGGAGGTGTGACAGGAGTTGATTTTTAATGGAGCTTTCAGGTAAAGGGCATTTCTCTTGGCCACTTCCTCCAGCCAGCACAGTGGTCATAGTAGATTTTGAGATCTCAGCCTAGGCAGCTGGCTCAGGCAAGTGACTCCCTGGATTAATACTGCAATATCTCCATTTGTACCGACAATTATTACTTAGAGTATAATGTCATTGTAAAAAAATTTCAAAATTATTTTAAATTGCATAAAATGATAGTGGTGTCTCATTTATGAATATATTTATGTGTAAGTATTTTAAAATATGAAGATAGCTTAGCATTGAACCAAACCTAAACTTTACAAAACATCTGGATATTATGTGCTTGGTGATCCTTTCCAATACCAGATTTGAGAAACAAAGTCTTTGACTATTTCCAGACATTTGGAAAATAAACCATTAGTATTATCTAAAAATATGGCCAGTAATGCTTGTATTTTAAAAATATATGTTTAGTAACATGTGCTTCAGAACTAATTTTTTAGAGAAATTTTAAACACCAACTATGTAATTTGAGATGTTGGTGCATCTGCATGATTTCATTCTCCTGAACTCATGCTCCCAAAAAGAAACTGCAGTCACAGTGTCAGAGGGTGTGTTTTAATGTCAATATATACATATCCTTACTGATTTATGAATCCATAGCATTGTTTATAGAATTCTTACCTACCAAGGACCTATAGCTCATCTATGTAGCTACAATACAACAACATCTAGTTCCATAAACTATATTGAAAGGACACATGCTTTAAGTCTCTCTGTGAATTACATACATCAGTTCCAATTACGTTAACTCACGCACAGCAGTGCCAGAGGCAGGAACATCACTTAGTGAGATGGTTATTACAAGCTATTCAAATCCTGCTGCTTCTTTTAATACAACACAAATGAAAATTTCTAGAAAATATGTTGGTGGGGATAGTTATATAAATTACAATACTTGGGACTCATTTTATTTTACTTTTAATCATCTATATTTTGTTGCAAAAAGTTTCTAATCAAATACAATTTAATACTGTTAATGCATGCTGTCAAGTGTATCACCGATGTATAGCTAGTAATAATCTTTGTATGATTATTGACCAAGAAATTTCACCTTGCATAGAAAATAATATTTCTATTTGCCTCCATAATAGAGACAGTGCCAGGTTTGAGACACAGGCAATCAACATTAAATCCCGTCATTGACCTATTACTGTATGCACAATATGTTTATGTCTCTCCCCTGTGAACACAGTGCTTCACAAAATTAGGGAGAATATCTCCCATCTCCACAAACTTTATGGAAGATAAGGGATGTTTGAAACTTAATAAAATTTTGTCATAGCATTGTTTCTGCAAAGAAAAATTCCATTGTTATATAAACAGTGAATTAATTGATGAAAACAATTTACAATAGCCAGTAAGGCCAAGAGTGAAGTGACTCCCAGATGTGAACAATCTCAAGCATAAAGGTTACTTTCTTTCTTCCTGTTCTGTTTTTTTTTTTTTTAAATATACTTTAAGATCTACAAATACATACCTGACTCTGGAAAAATAGCATTTAACCATTAAATAATTTAATGATATACTTTTTGGTGTGATGTCTATATTATTTGGCTGCTTTTAATTTGATTTTCTATTCATATAACAACGTTTTTATTTACATACATTTGTGATACAAAATAATTACATTCAACCCGGGGAGGTGGTATATATGCACATCCCATGTCATATCTTCTTACTTTTGCATCCTCTTCCCCTCCTGGTCCTCGCCACTCCCTTCTAACCCAAACTCCCTTCCTATCTTTGTAAAGTGCTCTCTCTTCTTTCCTCTCATCTCTTACTGTTTTTCATTCCCATAAGTATCTCTACTACAAGCTCTGAATAGTTGAATAGTGGAGACACTATTCAACAAAATGTTAGGGCTCAGGTCCTGTGCAGGACTTGGTTCCTGAGCAGCTCGTGGGCTGTTTGGTGGCCCCAGCCTTCAGCACAGAGGAGCAGATCCAAGTGGATGCCAAGGCAATCTCTATCCCCACTCCCTGCCTCTGGCCACTGGGCCAAGCCAGCACTTAGAGCCACACCAGAAAGGGGCTATGTGTCAGAAAGTACATTGATCTGACCTCAAGAAAGAACGGAAGTGAACAGGTGAAAGAGGGCCTCTCTGAGGATCCTAGATGAAAATTGAAGCCAACTGGAAAAGTGAAGAAAATCTCTGCAATAAAGGCACACCAGACCATCATAGCTGGTAAGTTGGAGTGATCACCACCTCCCATCAGAACCTTGACAATCTTCAGGGAAAGTGCAGCTTGAACCTTCAGTAGAAACTTGCAGAGTTTAACCAAGCAGGAGGTCAGAGATGTCAACCTGGCCCTTGCAGGCAGAAATCAGCCTGAAGCTCAGGGGACAGCTGCTGGCTTGCTGAGACTAATTGACTTATATCTGCACACTGCTGCCTGTTCTGTCTATACTGACAGTAGAACATAACCTGAGGAGGCCCTTTATTTTTATTTTCAAAGTAATACTTTTCTTATTTTTAATATTTTTTCTAATTTTTATTGATTCTTTTCTCTTTTCATTTTTTTCTTTTTTCTATTATTTACTTTTTTCTTTCCTTTCTCCTTTGCACTCTCTCTCTCTCCATCATGGTTCTTCATTTCACTTCCTTTTTATTCTGTTCCTGTTCTAATTTGAATTTCTTCTTTTCATACTTTTTCTTTTTTTTTTCCTTCTCTCAATTGTCATTAGTTTTAAAGGAAAGTGAATACAGCTTCTAGCCACCCTATTGCTGTTAGGTTGTTCTGTTCATTTCTTTGTTCTTTCATTCTGTCTTCTCCTCTTCTCTTCAACAGTTTCCTAGAGTTAGCGTGATCTTCCTGTGCACTCTGTCCTCACTTCTAACCTTTCCCTATCATACCTATCCCTCCCTCCCCAATTCCTTCTAAATCTCCATACTGAAGGGTAAAGTTGCTATATTAAAGAGTTGATTCACTGTAGACATATTTTAGAGTGGCCCTCTATTTTGGCTTATTTCACATGTTTAAAGGTGTTAGATTAATAACTACCAAAAATTGTCATTTTCTAAACTTGATGCTTGATGCTATTGTTATTGCTGATTATATCACTTAGGCTAAGGTGTTGTGGTTGATGTAATCAGTTCCTAGTGTACTGAAAGTAAGATGGACTAGGAGTCATTAGAGACTCAAAACCTAAAGTCCAGATATATCTGGAAGGCTCTTCTAAGAAACATTCATTCCATAAAGGTTCTAAATACAAGCAACAGTGATACTTACAATGAGCAATATTGAAGTATTAACCCAGAATTGAACCAAAAAGAGTACCAAAAACAAAAATAGAAATGAGAATTTTGTCGAATGCTTTTTTCGCATCAATTGGTATGATCATATGATTTTTGTCCCTAGCTCTATTGGTATACTGCATTACATTTATTCATTTGCATATGTTGAACCATTCCTGGGATGAATTCTACTTGGGCAGGGTGTATGATCTTGATGATCTTCTGCATTCTATTTGCTTGAAGACATTGTTGTAGGAAAAGATTTTATGAACAAAACCTCAGTTGCCCATGTACTAGCACAAACAATCAACAATTGGAATCTCTTCTCATTTTTTTCTGTTGGTACTGGGGATCAAACTTGGGTCCTTCTGCTTGCAAGGCCAAACCAGAACCACTGAGCCAAAATCCTGGCCCAGATCACTTCTCATTTAAAAGCTTCTGCACGGCAACAGAAACCACCAGCAGTGTGAAGAGACAACCCACAATGTAGGAAAAATTTTTCACCCTCAATCCTTCAGACAAGGGTCTACTATCTTGAATCTATAAAGAACTTAAAAAAAATCTGGCCTCCCAAATTTAAAGACCCAGTCCAAAAATGGGTATCTGAAATGAACATACATATATCAGACAAAGAAGTAGAAATGGGAAATAAACATGAAAAAATTTTCAACATCACTAGTCATCTGAGAGATGCAAATTCAAACAATGCTGAGATCCCACCTCACTCTGGAAAGAATGGCTACTATCATGAATCAACCAATAAGAAATGCTGGTGTGACTTTGGGGAAACAGAAAACCTACTCCACTGCTGGTGTGAGTGTAGACTGGTCCAACCACTGTGGAAATCAGTATGGAACTAGGACTTGAAGTCCCATTTGACCCAGCTATTCCCCTGGTGGGAATCTTCCCCAAAGAATTAAAAGAATCATATCAATATGATATATGTGCACCCATGTACATACCAGCACAATTTGTAATAGTTAAAGCTTGGAAGCAGCCCAATTGCCCTTCAAATGGAGACTGGATTAAGAAATTGTGTTTTTAAAATATAAAATGGAGCACTACTCAGCCATAAAAAAGAGAAATTAGAGACATTTATAGCTAAATAGATGCACATTGAAGTGATAACCTTAAGTGAAATAAATTGGACACACATGTATAAATACTGAATAGTTTCTGTAGTATGAGATACTGCAAGTGTAAATAAGGAGTAGAAGGTATAATAGATAATGTGAAATAGGAACAAAAGGGGCAGAGAGGAAGGGGAAGTAGGAGGGGTAGTGGAAAGGAAAGAAAGGAATGGAATTAATATGAGAAAATGAAAAAATGGATACTAAGTCTTTGTAAATAGGGAGGGATGGAGTGGTTGAAGGGAGGGCAGGGGAAGGGGGAAAATAAGAACCAAGAGAGATTATGTAAAGATGCAAATTTCCAATGATGAATATCATTATATTGTATACCTAAAATGTACCAATAAAATAAAATTTTTAAAAAATGTAATGAGAAGACACCTAAACAAGGCACAAAATCAGACTACCTGCTCATCAAAGGCAACTTTTGGGGAAAAATATGTGGAAAAATATAATAATCAATCACCTGGATACCCTGGACTGATGGCACAGGAAGTAACAAAACAGATGAATGAACCTCTAGAAAAATTGAAAACAGAAATAATTTCCCAGATACACACATAGATGGTGAGCAGAATGAAAGACATGATTAGAGACTAGAACAGAAACAGATAAAAAATTAGATGAACTCAGGAACATGATTGGAACTATAAATGCCCAGCAGAGGAAAGAAATGGAATCCATGAATACCCAACAGAAGAAAGAAATGGAATACATGAAACAGATTCAAACAGATATCCAGGAGATTAAAAACTCTATTGAAAGCATTTGCATCAGAATGAGTGAATGTGAAGGCAGAACATCAGATATAGAAGACAGAATTGTGGGCAGTGATCATGAACAGAGAGATCACTTAAAAATATGAAGGAGCCACAAGAAATCAATCCAGGAGCTCCTAGATAATGCAAAGAAAAATAATAGACTGATACAAATCCATGAAAAGTCAAGATAAAGAACAAATGGCATAAAAAACTGTACACATAATTAATGACAGGAAACTTACCAAAGAGAGCAAAAGAATTTGACATACAGATGAATGAGACATATAGGACTCCAATTAGCTATGATCAAAAAATAACTCCAACCAGAAATATAATAATCATTATCCTGGAAACCCAACAGAAAAAGAAAATACTACAAGCAGTAAGAGAAAAGAAACAAATCACATACAAAGGGAAGACCATCAGAATCATAGACTTTTCAACACAAACTCTCAAATCCAGGAGAGCCCAGGGAGTCATATTTAAAGCCCTAAAAGATAACAACCTCTAACCTAGCCTGATGTATCCTGAAAAACTATTTTTCAAAATTGAAGGGGAAATATGATACTTGCAAGACAAAGAACACTTGAGCAATTTCATGAAAACCAAACCAGCACTCCAAACAGTTCTAAACAAAATCCTCAAAAAAGGAAATGATTGTCACAACCCCATCAGGGCCAACAGAGCAAATCCACCAGGAAAGGCAAGAAATTAAAGGAAGATGGGGAAAATAAAAAATAAAAGAGCCAACAACAGGAAAATAACACGACAACAATAAGCCAATACATAGCAGTTATAACCATCAATGTTGATGTCTTCAAATCAGCAATCAAAAGAAATCACTGGCAGAATGGATTAAGAAGCAAAATCCAACAACATTCTGTATGTATGAAATACACTTAGTTCACAAAAAATTCATAGACTAAAAATAAACGGATGGAAAACAGTTCTCCACACAACATGAGCCTAAAAAAAGAGGGGTACCTATCTTATTTCCAGACAAAGTAGATTTCAAACCAAAACTAATTAAGAGAGACAAAGAAGCCCACTACATCCTTGTAAAGGGAACAATCCAAGAGGAAGAGATGACAATTATAAATATATATGCAAAAAATGGTAATGCCCCAACTATAAAAAACAAATATTAATGGACATGAAAAACCAAATAAGCACTAATACAGTTGTAGTGAGGGACCTCAATTACCCACTGTTACATATAGATCATATAAACAAGAAATCAACAAAAAATAATAGAACAGAACTTTTGAAGAAATGGATGTAATAGATATCTATAGTGTGTTCCAACCAAAAAATCAAAATTAACATTATTTTCAGGTGCACATGGGTCATTCTCCAAAATAGACCACATGCTAGCTCATAGAATATTTTTAAGTAAATGTGAAGGAACTGAAGTTATCCCCTGTGTATTATCAGATCACAGTGCAATTAAACTGGAGATCAATGGCATAAGAAACTGCACAAACACATGGAAATTGAACACCTTCCTGAACAACCAATGTGTTACAGAGTAAATTAAAGAAGTAATTAGACAGTTTTTACAATTAAATGATAATGCCAATGCAACATACAGGAATTTATGAGACACAATGAAAGCATTTCTGAAGTGAAATTGATAGCAGTAAATGCCCGTATTAGGAAAACAGAGCAAGTTCAAATAAACAACCTGATGCTGAACCTTAAGCTCCTACAAAAAGAAGACCAGGAGAAACTCAGAGTTCCTACAAGGGAGAAATTATAATAATCACAGCATAAATCAATGCAATGGAGACTAAGAGAATGATACAAAAAATCAAGAAATCAAAGAATTGGTTTTTTGAAAGAATAAATAAAATCAATAAACTTAGCCAAAAAAAAAAAGGAAAGAAAAGGCTCAAATTCATGCAATTAAGAACAAAAAAGTTTACAGATCCAGCAGGATTCCAGAGTATCATCAATACCTACTTTGAGAAGCTGTAATCTAATAAAATGGAAAAGACAGAAGAAATGGAGATTCCTAGATACATATGAATTACCAAAATTGAATGAAGATATAAAAAGTGTAAACACCCCAATTACAATCAGTGAAATTGAAAATGTAATTAAAACTTTACCAACAAAAAAAAAACCCATGTCCTGATGGATTCACCCCCAAATTACATAAGACATATAGAGAAGATTAATTGCCACTACTCTTTAAACAGTTCAAAGAAATTGAAAGGGAAGCAATACTTCCAAATTCATTCCTGGAAGCAAGTGTTACTTTGATTCCAAAACCAGGGAAAGACCCAACCAAAAAAGAGAGCTACAGAGCAATCCCCCTAATGAACAGAGAAAGAAAAATCCTCAATAAGATACTAGCAAATAGAATACAGAGGGTCATCAAGAAGATCATATACCCTGACCAAGTCAGATTTATCCCAGGGATGCAATGATGGTTCAACATACATAAATCAATTAATGTAATACATTATATTAACAGAGTCAAGGAGAAAAACCATATGATCATCTCAATAGATTCAGAAAAATCATTGTACAAAATCCAACACCCATTGATGATAAAAATCCTACAGAAAATTGGAATAGATCATCTTTATTTCAATCTAGAAAAAGCTACCCATTAAAAACAAATAGCCAACATCATACTAAATGGTCAAAAACTAAAAACCTTCATGGTAAAATCAGGAACAAGACAAGGATTCCACTATCACAACTCCTATTTAATATATTTCTGGAAACATTAGCCACAGCTATTAGATAAAAGAAAGAAATAAAGATAGGAAAGGAAGAAGTTAAACTGACATTATGTGCAGATTACATGATATTCTATATAGGAGACCCTAAGAACTCCTTCAAAAGTCTTCTAGACTTAATAACCAAATTCAGACAAATAGCTTGATACAAGTCAAATACACAAAAATCAGTAGCCTTCCTGTACACAAATAACAGAGTCACTGAGAAAGAAATTAAGGAAATAATTCTTTTCACAATAGCATCAAAAAATGAAATATCTAGGAATCAATTTAAGCAAGGAGACCAAAGACCTCTACACTGAAAACTACAGCACTTTGAAAAAAGAGATTGAAGAGGATATAAGGCAATTGAAAGGGGATCCCTTGCTCCTGGGTAGGAAGAACCAACATAGTGAAAATGGTCATACTTCTATATCTGCTATATAGATTCAATGCAATCCCAATTGAAATCCCAAAAGCATATTTCACAGAACTAGAGGAAACAATCCAAAAATTCATTTGGAACCAGAATAGACTTAGAATAGCAGAAGAAATTCTAGGTAACAGAGACATGACCGGGGGTATCACAATCCCCAACTTGAAACTATGCTACAAAGCCACTGTGATAAAAACAGCATGGTACTGGCAAAGAAACAGGCCCAAGGATCAGTGCAATAGATTAGAAGGTGAAGAAACAACTCCAGACATACTCAGCTACCTTATCTTTGACAAAGGAGCCTACCATCCTCACTGGAGGAAAGATAGCCTCTTTAATAAATGGTGTTGGGAAAACTGGATTTCAACCTTCCAAAGATTAAAACTTCAGCCCAGAAAGAATGGTTGGTATCAAGAAATCAACCAATAACAAATGTTGCTGGGGATATGAAAAGAAAGGTACACTTCTCCATTGTTGGTGGGAGTGCAGAATGGTGGAATCACTGTGGAAATCAATATGGTGATATCTCAAAAAACTAAAATTGGAAGTCCCATTTGACCCAGGTATCCCTCTGCTGTTTATGTTTCCAAAAGAATTAAAAGAATCATACCACAGCAATATATGCACAAATATTTATAGCAGCACAGTTTAATAGCTAAAACTTGGAAACAGATCAAATGCCCATCAACTGGAGACTGGATAAAGAAGATGTGGTTTTTCTATAGTATGGAGTACTACTCACTCATAAAGAATGAAAAACTAGAGACATTTATAGTTAAGTGGAAGCACATTGAGGACATACTCATAAGTGAAATAAATATGACACATATGTGTACACACCAAATAGTTTCTCTGGTGAGAGAACCTGAAAGTGTAAATAAGATTCAAATGGTATAATTGATAATGTGAAATAGGAACAAATATTCTAAAAGAGCAGGGGAAGTGGGAAATGGATAGGAAAGGAAAGAAGGGAAAAGAAAAAAATGTGACAAAAGGAAAAATGGAAACAAAGTCTCTGTAAATAAGGATGGGTGGAGTGATTGAAGGGAGGATAGGGAAATGGGAAAAATATAGGAAGTAAGATATATCATGTAAAGGTACAAGATCCCATTGATGAATGTAACTGTATTTTATGCTTTAAATGTACAAATTAACTTAATGAAAAAAACGTTACAGCTCTTGTGACCATGATGCCAAAATAAACATGAGGTGTTAATCCTTATCTTTTATTCTGTTGGACATGCCTGCAAAGGATAAAAGTACAAACAAGGAGTCACCAAGTATGTTGAACCAGCACAAATAAATGATTTTGTTTGTGTGTGAAATATATTGAAACTGTCCTGTTAGTCCTGATGAAAAGGAAAACTACTTTCCAAGAGTCCTTCCTCCCTCAGCACTTACTGGACAAAGCTGCTTCTGTGCTGTGTCATGGCCAAAGTACACAGATCTGAAGTACCTCTTCTGGTAGGACAGGATAGAAAATATAAAAAATAGGCAGAAATAAGACAAGGAAACAGAGATTTTTAAAATTGTACTTAACTGTACCTTCAAGACACAAAAGTTATTCAAGCATTTTCCCTTTCAGAAAACTGATGCACACTCCACAAAATTCCTGGAAGTCTTAAAGACACATTAAAAGTGTAAATGCAGGCTCTGGATCTGTCATTTTCACCTTTAAATTGCACTACCTCCACCCCCGAGGAAGCAGCTATATTAGTGGGCTGCAGATCTCAACTTCAAACATATGCACATGGCTTGCTTCCATTCTGACATACATATTGTGTCAGATGTGCAACCTGACAGACTGTAGGAAAAGATATCATGGATCAACCATTTGAAACACTCTTAAATATACAACTTCAGCTCATAATCACCTAATTTCTCTGAGTGCCCAAATTCCACTCTTGAGAGTTCATAATAAAATCCCTATCTAATAAAGGCTTCTTCTGTTTCTTATTGACTCATAATGAAAATTATTTTTCCACAATGAGAGTCAACAAACCTGTAGACTTATTCTAGAAGGAAATGGTAGGTTACTTATTTCAGCCACAGGGACTCTCAGATCCATCCCAGTGACACAGCCTCATATACTTACAAGAATTTCAGTCCTTTTTCAGCCTTGATATGAACACGGTGTCTACTATTTGCTGCCTGATATGAAAAAAGCATGGGAAGGGGAAATGCTAACAGAGAGTCCATTAGACCAGAGCCATCAAACTGAAGGCATGGAGACAAACGCTGATTATTGGCTATTATATGACCATGGAGGTTCAATGAACAGAACTCATAATTAAACAAATTAGTCCTCTTTATCCCAATAGCTAGGGACCTCCTAATTATTAGTGTAGGACAAAGAAAAGTTAATGAATGTCCACCGAATTATAGGTGTTCTTCCTGGATTCAGAAGGAAGTTCTGGATATTATTTACTGGATATTGCTTTACTTTTTTACTTTTCTCTCAAGATCCATCTGTACTTTACTTCCTTTGTTTCCATTGTGGATATATATATTAAATTTACATTATATATTTATATATAATTTAAAGCTACTTTCACCACTGTGTGTACATTATTCAGTGGTATCAATTGTGTTTGCTTTGCTGTTCAAACCTCACCAGTATACATTTCCAGAAATAGTTCCTCTTTCCAAACTGAAACCTAGTATCGATGGTCAAACTGTTCATTCCTCCCTCTACCAACCTGGGGAACAACCATTCCACTATAAAACATGATGAGCAATTAAAACATAAGATCCTTATCCTATTTATTTCTCCTTCTCCTGCCCTTCAACCCTTTTCCTTGATCTCTGGGACACCTTCCCAATTGCGAGAGATATATCCCTCTGTCCCCTTCCATCCATCTTTATTATCCTCTGCTTGCACTTTGCCTTGCCCAAACAAGAGACACCATATATCTTTAATCTTGTTTGTTTGGTTTATTTCACTTAACATATCGTCCATGTACTGCACACATGTAATAATACAAATTTTAAAATTAATTTTAAGACACCTAAAACGTACAAGAAGGGGAATGATTTACAGGTCTACATATTCATTTTGCTACATTTTTCAAACTTCATTCCAAATGGATGCCACAGGCCCTGAAAGTAGATTCCTTTGCTGTGGAGTCTCCTCAGAACCCTAGTAAAGATCTATTCCTTAGGTTGTGGATGAAGATTCAGCATAGGGTTGAGCAGTGGAACAGTCCATGAAACAGAAGTGACACATGTATTTTTGAAGAATTTCTGGACGTGGAATTCTTAGATGTGATAAATGGGTTGCTACATATTGGTTAAGCACAGTTTCAAAAAGAAAACACGTTCTAGTCAAGCACTGTGTAACAACAAGGACAGGATTCTTTTAGCATTGAATCAAAACATGTGCTTCATAATTTTGAAATATTTCTACACCTTTTTCTTTCCTTGCTACAGTGGCCTGTCAATTCTGTGTCAATGTTTTTCTGATCGCAAATCTTCTTCTTTATGATTTAGAATGGTAGCCCCAGGAAAATCTCAAAACTGAAGGTTTCAGTCCCAATCTTCTTCTGCCTAGTTAGGAGATGTTTATATAAATTCTTTCTGGCACATAATTGGAATTCTCTTCCCTCAGCTACCTGAAGATAGTGCAGTTTTGTTAGGCAGCTTTTATTATAATTCAATTGGGAAAAATGCAGAAAAGAGAGAGACAGAGAGAGAGAAAGAATAATGAAAATTACAGGAACTACCTGGGCTTTTTTCTCATTTTTATTTGGTGATTAAAAAATGCTAAATTTATAGGCCATTTACATAAAACACTTAAAAACTTTAAGAAATTTTAGATAGGGGACCTTGAGTTCATTTATCACCATATATCTTGGGAATATTTTTAAACACCCAGATAGTCTCTACTCAATTTGATGCCCATTTCATGAGAATATCTTTATTTGAAATTCTTAATGATATTTTCTTATATTGCAGTAGATAAACACTACCTTATAATATTTCCTGATATTTAGAAAATAATACCTTAGTATTAACTATTATTACTATCAAAAATTCTCACTGTCAAAAAAAATTCCCACTATCTAAAAATTAAACATAGAAGAATATAAGCTTCATAATTGATTCTTCTTTTTCCCCCAGTACATGGGATTGAACTCAGGACCTTGTGCTTGCAAAGCAGGCTCAGAAATACTGAACTAAATCCTCGGCCCCATAATTGATTTTTCATAGAGATTGAAATCATTATCTATGATACTTTAGGTTTTGGTTACTCTGCACAATTCTGTTCTCCCACACATTTATCCCCAAGACGATGAATATCATGAATTTAGGTGAGTAGATTTTCCACTCAGTGTCCACAAGTCAGTATAAGTTTATGTATCCATAAAGTTTTCTTCAAAGCTTATCCAAAATATATCTAATATTGGCTTAGTGTCTAAAAACATTTTTTCTTAAAAATGAATTTTAAAATTATTAAAAACTCTTTCAAATAGTCTACAATAGCTATTGCCCTGAAATGTGCTAGTTTACAGCCACACGTAGATATAAGTTGGTCTGTGTAGTGCTCTCCAGATATAACTGGATAACTTCTCTGGAAGTTACCTGGAGATAACTTCTCAGCTTCTTATCTTGAAAATCCTTGTAAAATTCTTATTTCTTTCATCATATCACAGAAGTGAGAATTTCCTTCTAATATGTGGGTGGAGGATGTATAGTCTGAACTTCAAAAACTAATGTATATTCAATTTTACTTTAATCACTTACATTTTGACCCCCAATAAGTCTTTATCCAATGCATTACATTATCTGTTTTCAGCACCTTTCCTCTTGCTGTGACACAATATCCAATATATACAACTTGTGCTCGCTTTGGCAGCACATATACTAAAATTGGAACACTGTATAAGACTTAAAGAAAGTGACATTTATTTTAGCTCATAATTACAGTCCCTGTTTGGTTGGCTCCAAGACAGAATCAGTATGGAGGGAGGTTATGGGAGAAAGAAATTGCTCACATATTAGAGGTGAGGAAGCAGAGAGAGCAAGGAGAGCAGGAAGAGGCACATACCCTCTAAATCACACCCCAGTGACCTCCCTCTAACCAGACCCAGCTCTTAAGAGGAAGTCAGCTCACCACCCCCATCATCCATATGCCTCCCAAAAGGCCAGCCTCTGAGTTCATGAGAGTTTGGGGGATCACTTTTTTTTTGATACTGGGGATCGAACTCGGGTCCTTGTGCTTGCGCAGCAGGTGATGAAACCACTGAGCTAAATCCCCGGCCCGAATCACTCTTGATATAAACCATAATAGTCAAGATTTATTTTCAAAAATATCCCAGAGGTAATTCCAGCAATACTCTTGCATAGTGACTGAGACCTTTTATCTCACATAGGTAATATTTCCACTTGGTTCCAGTAGAGGAGAATGCTCCCTGGGATGAGTATTATGAAATGCACATTATAGTCCTGTAACACCGCCTTTCTGCTAAGTGTACAATGGGTGTAAATCTCTCCAACTTTCTATGCTCTTCACATTTGATGGAACTACAGATAATGGCACTGATCTCCACAATGTATGTGCACTGAAAGTTTATCACTTATGTAGTCACTCTAGAGTTTGTCTCAAATCACAAAATTATCCTTATGCAAATAGCAAGTTTATTGATGGATAAAGCTGTAGAGCCTGGAATAATGTAAAATACCAAAATGTACCTCATCCCCTTCATGACATTACACACTTCTCTTTATGTATATTTTATTATTTTTATATCCATGAGTATCTTTGCTGTGACCTTTGAATAATCAAGGGTTTTATCTCTTGCCACTAAATAAAGATACAAGGCTCATGTGTACATAATATACCCACAAACCAGAGCCATTTAACTTGTCTCCAGCTGTGGGGGACATTCCTAAAAGGGGTAAACTCACAAGGAAGAAGACACCAACAGTGTTGATTAAATAGTGATTATGGCCAATTATTTTGATCCAAGAAAGGGGCTATTCAATGTTAAACAATTTTTTTAAATTTCTAATTTAAATTTTAAAATATTTAAATTTCTAATTCCTCCTGTGTGGCAGAATAGAGCAAGGATCTGAAGAATAAGAAATGAAATCAGTCTGTCAATCTTGTCCAAATACAAGCATATAGTCATACAAAGACAAAAGTAAAATGCTCCCTTACAGAAGAATGAAAATGACAACTTCAGATTTGAGGATATTATATTTCAAAGACGTGAACTTGAATCGTTTATCATTAGTGCCAATAATATCTAAGATACATTTCAACTTTATGGTATACATCTATTAATAAGAGGTGGACACATTATCTGTTTAATATATACTCAATGAAGTTGTATCAAGAAGAAATCATCTCAGATATCAACGCTGACTCACCAAGATAGAAACAATCTTCCCTGTGTTATGGAAATATCAAGAAACAGATTAAAATTCAGAATTAAATTGTAAAACTATGTGTTTGGTTTATGACTCTTTTCATTTGCTTACTAAGAATCAGTAAGTTTAGAGCAGAGATGCAGATTTGTAAATAACAGTTATTTCTCAGAAACATCAAACTCTTTCCAGTTTTCTGAAAAACAATGAAGTCAAACCCTGAGTTGATTTCTTTGGTTGAGACTGAGAAAGATAGCTGCATGGAAAGTGTACAGTAGGGAGCAATAAAAAGGTCAGCACTAACCATTGTGGGCCTTCTCTTTCTTTGATTTTCCCCTCCATTTTCAGTCATCCTACATACAGTGGATAAAGCAGGTGTAAACTCATCGCTTCACTGTGATCTACTTGGAATCTCTGAAAGGTAGGGCTCAGTGAGAAAGACAGGGAAGAGAAATGAGTTCTTGAATTGCCAGAGACTATGTGCAGGCCTCACCTGGAAAAGGGCCCTGTGTCTGATATTAAACAGCTGTATGTAAACACTTCTTATTTCTTTTCTACCAAAAACCTTATAGCTAAATACACAAAATGCTTTGCCTATTTTTGCTTTTAAAATGACAATGTAGGAATTCATACTTTAAAAATATTGTGCAAACACAATTCAACAAGTTACATAGAACACAGCACTCAGATGATCCTCTTTAGGAATTGCTTGATATTGGTTCATGATCATATGGTTATTATTAACTTCATTATCACTAACATAACCTTTCTGATTTGCTGAGGAAACAGTTCACAGACACCCATAATCTGCTATCATGGATTAGATGCCTATGATATGTAAAAACAGTGTGGAAAGGAAGGAAAATTTTGACTGAGAATTTGTGTCCCCAGTGACAACCAAGAATGTAAATTTCAACTTTTCATATTTGCAACTGAACACAATGCTATCATTCTGTCTCACTGCCCAAACTGTCTTCTGTATCTTCATGATATATGACAATATTTCAAATAATTTCTACTCCACTCATCCTCCCTCTCAACATTTAACTGTTAGATTTTCTCTCTTGTGATTATGTCAAAAAACTATGATGCCAATTCCTCATCTATGTGAGAACCAATGAAGATGCTAGATTAACCCAGAGAATCAACAATGTCAGATACGACCCTCCTATTTGAAACAGTCAAGAAGTAGAAACACAGAAGTGGTGGCAACTGGACTGAAAACATCCAAATGAAAGCCTGGAGGAAGAGGTAGATAATGGACTATTTACTATACAACCTTGGAAACTCAGTGCTCACAGCTTATGATTATCCAAGATAGTCTATGTCAACCTGACACTAAAGACTTCTGAAATTTCTGGAATTTTAAGAAAAGACAAAGAAAATGAGTGTCCACAAAGCACTTTGGCTCTTTCTCTCCTAAGGAGGAATCTCGAGTGTATTATTCACTCTTTTAATTTCTTCCTTAAAAATATACTCAGCTTTTTTCCCATTGTTATTGTGGTAAGATATGTATAACTAAATGGACCATTTTAACCACTTTTCAGCAGTTTTTTTTTTACCTTAATTACAAAGTCATTTTTCCGAAAGCATCAATCATGTCAAACTCCAGAAACATCAAATTCCCAACTGACATTTCCACCCATCCAAAAGCTCCTAAATTCACATTCTTCTAATCATCTATGATTCTGTTACAAAATGTGAACGAAATTGAAGACATAAAATGTGTGAAATAATATAAACAATAAAGCAGCATTTACAGTGAGTTTTGTGTGTTCAGTTTTACCACATGTCCCAAACTACATTCCAAATGGTTACCAAAGGTCCGGAGTTTAGACTCCCCAATTGTAGAGCCCTTTTAGTGTTCCAAAAATATTCCTGTTCTTCAGGCTGTAGATGAAGGGATTAAGCATGGGAGTGTCAAGAGTGTATATCAGTGAGGCCACCATGCCCTTGCTGGGAGAATATGACATGGCTGAACCAATATACACTCCCAAGGGTGTTACATAAAAAAGCAAACAACTGAGTGGTGAGAACTACAGGTAGAAAGAGCTTTGTACCTCTCTCCAGATGATGAGACTCAGAATGGTGGAAAAATTTTATAGTAAGAGAAATGGGAAAAAATCTAAATATGATACCAACAAAGTATGTGACTAAGTTTTAGATCAATGTATGAGAACAGTATAGATTAAGGAGTTGAGAAGGATTACAGAATAAATTATCAACTTCCACATCCTTGAAGCAAGTTAGTCATAAGACAATGAAATTGTGCAGCTGGGATATCAAAAGGCTGAAAAAGAAAGACACCAAAACTAGTAAGGCACAGCAGTGAGGGTTCATAAATACTGCATAATGCAGGAGATGGCAGATGGCCACAAAACAGTCATAGGCCATATTTCCAAAGATAAAATAAACAGACATCTGTGTCAGGCAGCCCATATAAGAGAATATCCTCCCATGAGTTGGGATGTTCATAATCATCTTTGGAGCTGTAGTGGAGGTGAAACAGATATCAGCCAAGGACAGGTTGGGGAGGAAGAATTACATGGGGTGTAGAGGTGGTGGTCTGAGCTGATTGCTAGGATGATGAGCAGTTTCCCAACCACTGGGACCAGATACATGGACAGGAACAGTCCAAATAGGAGGGGTGAAGGTCTGGATCCTCTGAGAAGTGAACCAGACAGGAATTTTGAGACTCTTGTTAGATTATGTGCCCCTGTAGTTCTTGACCACCTTCTCAAGAAGAAAATAAAGCATTTATACTTGCAGCCCAAAATCTTCAGCAATATTACTTAATTATGAAAAACTGAAGTACTCAATCACTAATTATTTGGTTATTTGTTATCCACCTCCTCACTGAACAATATGGGAGACCAAGAAAATTAGCATTCAGAAGTACATGATCTCAGGAAAGTTCATCCAAAACTTTTAAGAAACAGAATAGAAATTTATACTATCCCCCTCTAAAAAATATTATTATATTTGAAGAAAAACTTTGAAAATTGAAGTACAGTGCCCCTTGTTTTATTTTCATACTATCACACCAATGTCCTTGGTTTATTTTATGTATAAATACTACAGGACCTAAGACTATATTATCTGAAAATTAAATTAAAATTAATTGTGCATTTGAAACTTTTGTTAAGCCAGTTGTCTCAGAAATTTTTCATCATTCTTGTGTTTTCTGATTTGTGTCTTTCAATGATGAAAGAGGTCACTCATCCTTTATTTGTGCACAAAATATTTAACATATCACTCCTATCCACGTTTATGCTCAATTTAAATTTGTATAAAACAGGCTCAAGTATGTGTACAGAAACTAATGACATAAATTTAAATGTGACATTAATGCAAACTTCATTTTTCAATGATTAAAAATCATAAATGATAAGGATTTTGGTTGTTTTAAACATTTTACAGATTTTTAAAAAATCAATCCATATGTTGTCGCTAAAATATCTATTATATAAAACAACTTTTTTTGCTTACCATCTTTAAAAAACAGAACTTTTGCCTAGTTCTTCACTCAATATTTGAAAGAGAATGGTAATATGACTTAATGATTTCTGATTATAAACCCTCTTGTGTTTAGTTGAACACATTAGAAGCAGGGAAAGTCCAGAACCCCAAGGTGAAGCCCTGACCCCTAATTCAAATGGACAGATTGTTATATTAATATTTCCTGATACATGAACTGAATTTTTCTTATTTCATCTATATGAAGGAAATCAGGATGTGTTGTTGTCTCATGCTACACTATGATTTAATTGGAAAATAGGTCAAGCAGAATAGTGTAACACATGAAATAATAGAAACACAAATGAAAACTCACCATCAAAATTAAAAGCACATGAAAGAATTGAAACACGCTTTCAATTGTAACACACATCATGTAATTCCCCACATCTGTAAAATGGGAATAAAATTATCTACCTTCTACTGTTACTGCAAGAAAGTGTTTTGAAAATTATTTAATTTACATTAGTATTCAATCAAATATAGAAATACACTTATCTGGGAATATTTTTAAATAACCAGAAGCCCGGACCTCAGATGGATCAATTAAATCAGAATGTGAATATTTCAAGTTTTTGTATCAGTTTCTTACACTAGAGTGGAGAACTACTGTCCCAGAGTATTTTCTGCAATTTAGAAAATGCTCCTTGCCCTATATTAACATATAAATATTTAATTTTATAATATTTATATCACTATTAGTATTTTAGAGATCTGATCCATTACATATGAATTTGAATTCTTTTTTTTTTTGGTACTGCAGATCGAACTCGGGTCCTTGCTCTTGCGCAGCAGGTGGCAAAACCACTGAGCTAAATCCCAGGCCCATGAATTTGAATTCATAATATCTCTCCATAATCCCATTGCCTTGCTTATGTTTTCTCAAAGAAATCTGTTGTCATGAATTTTGTGGGCAGATATTCTGTCAGTGTTTCCAAATCATCATTGATTTGTGAATCTACAAAGCATTTTCTTTAAAATTTAATTTAAAAATACCTAAATCTCTTCTATGTGGTGTATAACACAACAGCTATTTCCCCTGAAATAAAGAAGGTTACATTGACAGGTGGTTTTGTTTGCCTATAAAGAGCATACATCTGTATCAAATGCTTTAACTGATGCAGAGCATAACCCGGGAAACACAGACCTCACTTAACTTGTAAATATTATTGTGTACCTCTCCCCGTCACAGAAGAAAAAAGTACATATAATATAGTGATTGAGTTACTTATCAGTTTTCCAGCAAATAATGAACATATAATTTTATAATTTAAAAAAATTCAAAATGTCATTCATTATTAATCATATCCTATTATTCTTGTGATAAACATTCAAAATATAACTGCAGTCTTCCCACTAGTGATATCTTTATAATAACATGACAAGAAATGTCATCATCATATGGGGAATAGCATTTCCATTTGGGTTTGGTATGGAAGGAAGGAAATAAATACTTTAGACCTGTGTCATTGATCTGCTATAGTATGCAGAATGTGTTTGGATCTCTTTCTCTCTGTGCTTACCTCACTTGAGGAAATTAAGGAGAATAGCATTAATCTGCACATAAGCTGAACCAAAGAAAGTCTGGAATTTAAGTATGTAGTTGTTGTAAGTTTTTGTTTTATATATAGAAAATGCTACAATTATGCAAGTAGGAAGTTAACCAATAAATACAGTAAACTATGCTTAAATGCACTATAGCATGGAATGATGTGAAGTCTAAATATATCTTAGCTGATGGCATATACATGCATGTGACTTCTCCTGATGAATTTTTCTTTTAAACCATGAATAATTCTGGTGTGTTTTTCAATAATTTTCATATATGCAGTACAATGGATTATAGAGCCCATGTGTCCATGACATGGACACAAACAAGAGCTACTTATTTTGTCTCTACTTCTCTGGGTCATTTGTGAAAGAAATGAATGCATACAGGAACGCACCAAGCATCTTCATATCATGCTGATTAGGACCATTATTGTGTCATGGAAAGGGTCCTTTCAATGTTTAACAGAGGTTTTTATTTTTGATGCTGGCTCTGTACCAAAATATAGAGAATCAGATGAAAAATACAGCTCAACATTTCTTTCCAAACAGACAAGTACAATTACACAAAGACAAAAACAAAGTGTTCTGCTGCAGAAATAAGAAAAGTAACTCTAGGTCACAGTAAATAACTGTTGTGAAGATTATTGTTATCATTAATAGGAATGATAACTAAATTTCCTTTTCTTCTGATTTTATACACATTAACCCCATACAGAGCACTCCTTATTTCTATAATATTTAGTGCATTTGTTGTAAGCATAAATCAGCATTAATGATAATGCTGTCTTATAGATATTAAATACCTGACTGGCATTTCAAAAATAATAAGAAATAGTTGGGCAAGGGTGAAAAACAAGAACCAAGAGAGACTATGTAAAGGTGCAAATTTCCAATGATGAATGTCATTATATTGTATGCCTAAAATGTACCAATTATTAGAATGAATAATCAATAATGTAAAATAGGAAGTAAAGGTCCAAAGGGGTAGGGGTAGTGGGAGGCACAGGGGAAAGGAAAGAAGGGAAAGGAAAAAAAAGATGAGAAATGGAAAAAAATGGAAATAAAGTCTTTGTAAATAGGGAAGGGTGGAGGGCATGAAGGGAGGGCTAGGAATGGGGAAAAAATAAGAACCAAGATGCATTATGTAAAGGTACAATTCCCAATGAGAAATGTAATTGTGTTGTATACCTACAATGTACCAATAAAAGAATTTAATACAAAAAAAAGAAATAGTTAAAAACTAAACTGAAAGATCCTGTACAAACCACTAAAATATTTAATTGTTTCCCAGTTCATAGAAAGATGTAAGGAGAGTTTAGGATTTTAACCACAGTTGCATCTGACATATATACCTGACATATATCACTCTTCTCTGAAATGGAAATGAAATTAAGAGCTGACATGACTCCCTTAGAGATTTTGTGAAGTAATTGTGTGATAGCCAAAGTGACCCCATCTTGATTCTCAACATCATTTTGCACCTGTGCTTGGACAAAGTGTTTGTGGTTGGATAAAGCACCCAAAACCCACATCCTTTTTGGCAGAAAACTTGCTGTGGCTGCAGGATGTTTTTTAGCTCACTTGGTGTGTGAAACTTCCTTGTGCCCCCTCATTAACATGGTTGGTTCTGCTTCTGTAAAATTCTGCATGTTCTCCCCTTGAGCCTACCCCAATAGAAAGCATGATTTAAAAGGAGAAATGAAACCACTTCTCAGTACCAAGAGCCATTTCCAGGCACTAGCTCCCTCTCGGTCACCAGCTTTAATAAACTGACTCAGATATGATGGAGAGTGTGGCACATCTCTATAATTCTACCTCACTTGCCAGTAAGAGCTGGAGACCCCAGGGAGGTGGCCACAGTGGGTGGACAGGGCTCATTGGGGTGCCACCCATCTTTGGCAGCAGACTATAGGTGAGCTGCCCCCTGAGACATTCTAGAGACATGTATTCTCACTGAGGGGACTGCAGAGATGCCTGAGACACCCTCCAAATTTTCTGGAGTCCATCCAATCTGTTCTGCAGGTAAGAATCCTTCTTTCCTTGACTAATTCATTCCTTGGGCCCCTCCTCATGTCAGGACCCTGACCTAGGTGGTCTTCTGTTTCTCTCTGCTCTGGTCTGCAAGTCAGCCAATCTGGAAAATCCTTGGGCATGAACTTGGAATGCTTTTAGCCTCAGAATGAGTGTTACATGAATGAGTGAGTGACTGGTAATGGGCAGTGTAAGCTATAAACTGTCCCATCTGTGTCAAATTGCCCCATCTGTCCCACTATGATAATGAGAGGAACTTCTCCCCATTGGAGTTATGGGATCTGACTGAGGTCATACTGTGATTCTGTGGATGCCACTAAGAAAGTTCAAGTAGGTGCTCTTGCAACAAGGTAAAACACCCTAACACCTGTACAGTCCTTAAAGTCACTGAGAGGCCCACAGCCAGTGGACTGACTGAGTGGTTCCACTCACAGAGCAATATCCCCTTCATTTGTCTGTCATGATATCATTTAAGGGTGCACTACCTAGACACTAAGGCTTGTTCTTTATGTCTGGACACCCCTGTGTCTTCTTGTGTTTTATATGTTCTTACAGCTCATATTCTTGGATATATCCTGCCTGCCCCAAGTCTCTCTACCATGGGGACATGATCCTCACAACTGGTTACACCCCGGTCTACATGCTTAGAAATTTTCCCCCAGAATTTTCTGATGATTATGGAGTGAAAATATCAAAGAAAAAACTTTATACTTTGTTGGAGCTTGAGTGGCCCTCTTTTGGTTTGACCTCACCCTCTGAGGGCTCGCTTGACTTTTCCATAGTTGAAGCAATTTGGAAGATTGTTGACAGGTCACCTGGGTACCCTGTTCAGTTCCCTTACATTCACTCCTGGTTTACTGTAGTGCAACACCCACCTCCATGGCTAAAGGCCTGCACCACAAAGGCAAATTCAAAGTTGCTTGTTTCCAAAACATGTTGTCTCCCTCATGGGAGAACTCCAGAGAGACAGAAACTGGTTCTGCAGCAGTCAGATATTGAGGAAGTCCTCCCATCCACCTCCATATAACCCTAGTTTGCCCTCCTCTCCTGACCATCCCAACCCACCTGACTTCAACTCCTTTGGTTCTTCCTCTACTTCTTCCTCTACATCTCTCCCCATAAGAGATCATCTCTTATCCTGGCAGGAGGTCACCACCTTGGTAAGACACAGTCAAGAGATTCTCTTTTCCTTAAGGGAGGCCCCTCATACCAATAGGGCAGGACTGGGAACCTGCCTGTTCCCGGTATATGTTCCCTTTTCCACTTCTGACCTTTACAACTGGAAAACCCTGAATCCTCCCTTCTCTGAGAAGCCACAGGTTATGATTTCCATGATCAAGTCAATCTTTAGGACTCATCTACCAAGCTGAGATGACTCTCAACAGTTGTTTTTGACCATGTTAACAACTGAGTACCAGAGCAGGATTTGGTCTGAGGCTATAAAGGATTTTTTGGGAGGGAATTCAGAGGAGGAGGCCACAAATTTCTGAAACATGGCTTCCCCTTGCAATGGCCTGAATGGGATTCAAATTCTCCAGGGGAAAAACAGGCTTTGATTACCTTTCACCAGAACTTGTTCAAAGGGATTTAAGCAGCAGCTCAGAAATCCATAAATCTGTCAAAATCACTGAGGTAACACTGGGATCAGAGGAGTCCCTGCTGGATTCCTCGAGAGACTCCAAGAGGCCTTCCCACTTTACATCCCATTCAACCACTCTGCTCCAGAGAAAAGTAGAGCTATAAATTTGTCTGCTATTATTCAGTCTGCACCCAGTATTAGGAGTAAATTACAAAAATTGGAGGGATTCCCAGGAATGAACACATCTCAACTGTTAGAAGTAGCTCAAAATGTGTTTGACAATAGGCATACAGAAAAATAAAAATTGGCCATATGTATGACAGAAAAATCAGCCAAGAAAAAAGCAAAGATCTTGGCAGCAACCATCAGAGGGGACCCCATGGACCCAACTCCAGGAAGCCCAAAGGCCAGGTGCCTAGAAAGCCAGGAAGATGACCACCATTGGGCAGAAATTAATGTGCCTGTTCCAAAGATGAAGGGCACTGGAATAATAAATGCCCCCACAGGCCCTGTGTCAGCGTACTATCTCTCTCCACATCTGGAGGAAAGGAAGATTCAGATTGAGGGGGCCAGGGCTCCTTCTCTCTTGGTCCCCAAAGGGGTCAACTGGTCTGCTTCCTGATGGACAGTGGCACTGAGAGATCAGTGTTAAAAATTCTCCTGGGAAAGCTTTCATTACAATCCATTCCCATCCAGGGTCTACGGGAGCAGTCCAAAATTTCATGGTCATGAGTGAGTGACTGGGTGAACCTGGAATCAAAACAAGTTACTCACTCTTTTCTGATAATATCAGACTGCCCATTCATATTGCTGGGGTGAAATCTCCTTCATAAACTAAAGGCCAGCATTTCTTTCACTCCCACTAAGGGTCAGATATTACTCCCTTCACACCAACTGTCTTTGACCACCACCCTGTCCAGGAGCATCTTCTCTCAGGTGAAGAAAAGCCAGGGGAAACAAGCCCTGGTGGCTTGTTTGACACAATTGAGGTGGAGTTCCCTAAGGTGTGGGTGGAAACTAATCCGCCAGATTTGGCTTCCTACCACACTCCATGCCTGTGCAAGTTCAATAATCCCCCAACTCCCAGAAGGCCAGACAGGGGATAGCCCCTCCCATTAAGAGGTTGGTGGACTTTGGGATATTATCTCCTTGTCAGTCTCCATGGAACCCCCCGTATCTGCCAGTACAGAAACCAGCGATGTCATATTACAGGCCAGTCCAAGACTTGAGAGAAGTTAAC
Organism: Heterocephalus glaber; assembly: GCF_053883595.1. Lineage (NCBI taxonomy): Eukaryota > Metazoa > Chordata > Mammalia > Rodentia > Bathyergidae > Heterocephalus > Heterocephalus glaber. Next base: position 4,605 of record NW_028258209.1, on the reverse strand, counting down.
TGGGAAGTGGTAATTGTGCAGCCTATTGTCCCAATCCACATACCTTCATTACTTTGCTGTCTCTTGAGCACATAGTGTATACTGTGATAGATTTCAAGGATGCTTTTTTGCAGGGTGCCCCTTGCCCCTGCTAGCCAGCCTATCTTCACCTTCCAGTGGACTGACCTACTTTCCAGTGACTCCTGCCAGCTCACCTGGACATGGCTACTTCAAGGATTTAAAAATGCAGCCAACCTGCTTGGCCAGGTCCTCCAGAAGGACTTCACGAGTTTTAGGATTCCCTACTCAAACCTCACCCTGCTTCAATATGTGGATAATTTGTTATAAGCTGCTACTAGCTATTCAGGATGCCTGCAGGTGACATAAGATCTTCTTTAGCTACTAAAGGAGTTGGGCTAACATGTCTGGGGGAAGAAGGCAAAACTCTGTGGCTCTAAAGTATCATACCCGGGTATGAAATCTCAGAAGGAAGAAGAGATTTGTCACATGCCAGGAAAAGGGCTATCCTCCAGATATACAAACAACTATCAAGAAAATGTTACAAGAACTCCTAGGTGCAGCTGGACACTGTTGCCTACTGATACCCGGGTGTGCTGGGATAGTTCAGCCCCTCCATTCTGCCTCTGGAGGAAATCAACCACTAGAATGTGGACCAGATGAAGAAAAATCCTTCCAGAATCTGAATAGAGCTCTGGTATCAGCCTCAGATATGGCACTACCTAATGTTGCTAAGATTTTCCATCTAGTCATAAATGAGGTAAGAAGGCTTGCTAAAGGAGACCTAATGCAGTTGTTTGGACTCTGGAAGCAGCATGTAGCCTATCTAAGATTAGATCCTGTGGCCTCAAGTAGCCTTCATGTCTTTGGGGGTTAGCTCCCACAACTTTATTGGTCAAGGAAGCTGATAAGTTGACCCTTGGAGAGGACTTAGTCCTAACTGCCCCTCATTCAGTAGAGACTCTGCTCTGTGCTGCTACTACCAAATGGATGTCAAATGCCCACCTCACTCAGTATCAAAGACACTTGCTCTACCAGCCTCACATAGTCTCCTGAGCAGGACAAGTTCTCAATCCAGCTACACTAATGCCAGATGATGACCCTGACATCCCAATTCACAATTGTGAGCAGGTTCTGGAGCAGATCCAAGGGGGGAAATCAGAGTTAAGAGACACTCCCTTGGGTGGGGCAGATGCAACCCTCTTCTGAGATGGAAGCAGCATGGTGGTAAGTGGGGTGTGGAGGGCAGGGGTTGCAGTGACTACTGTTGATCAAGTCATTTTTTCTCAGCCTCTGCCCCAGGGAAGCTTGGCCCAAAACGGAGAACTCATTGCCTTGGCCCAGGCCTTGAAATATGAAAGGAAAAGATAAATATGTTCACTAACAGTAGATATGCCTTTGTTATTCTACATGCTCATGCTAGCATTTATGAGAGAGAACTCTTAACCTCTGCAGGAAAGACTACCAAGAACAAAGAGGAGATATTGTCTCTCCTATAGGTGGGATGACTTCCCAAGAAGGTACCCACCATTCACGTTCAGGTCACCAATAGGACAATACACCTGAGGTTAAGGGAAATTAACTTGCAGACCATGTAGCCAGAGAGGCAGCCCTGAGGCCAGCTGAACCCTTAGTCATTCTGCCTATGGTGAGTCCTCCTCTCACTTTGCTCATAGCTAGCCCCACTTACAATGAAGAGGAAGATAATGAAGTAAGCCAGGTGCAAGTAAAGAAAGATCCCCAAGGCCGGTGGAAATGTCCAGATGGTCGCATCTACCTTCCCCAGGCATTAGGACAGCAGCTCAGCTAGCAGCTACATTAGGTCATGAACCAGGGGTCCTACAAGATGTCAGAGCTTCTAACTCCAAGATATTGTTTTTCAATACTGCAGGAGCAGGCCTCTCTTAGGTGCCCAACCTGTGTACAAGTAAATCCCTGCTAGTGCCCGTTTGCACCCCTTGGAGTCAGATTCCTGGGTTGGAATCCTGTAGAATGAGGAGTGGATTTCACAGAGATCAAACCACCAGAGTGTGGATACTGTGCACTCTCCACTAACCTGGCATGGTTCTGCTTCTGTAAAATTCTGCTTGCTCTCCTGTTGAGCCCTCCCCAAGTGAAAGCATGATTTAAAAGGAGAAATCAGAGCATTTCTCTTTGCTGAGATCCATTTCTGGGCACTAGGTTATTGGCTTTAGTAAACAGATTCAAATCTGATGCAGAGTGTGGCACATCTCTATTGTTTTAAATCATTCATATATAACAATTGTAAGCATGGAAAAAGACATGGAAAGTCACAAAAATATCAAACAGCCATATGAGGAAAGAAATCTATGCTGAATTTTCAAGTGTATACTCTTTCTTTGAAATATGCCTGTGGCCTACCTATATATGTCTTTTCTGTAGGGGATGTACCTGGACCCTGTGATCAATGAGGCACCCCAGCCCCCACAAAAGACCAGAGCAAGCAAAGATTATTTTCTACAAGTGACAGGGAAGTGAAATGGCTATTTGTATTTTCAAGGATATAAATTGCCAGGATTCACTTGATGTGATGTCCTGTGTCTGTAATCCCACATCCCCAGTGCAAATATGGCTTCACTCTTTACTATCTAACATCCTACTACATGTTACAGTAAAATGATAGGCTCTTCAGTTTTCTGTAAGAAGATAATTAGTTGGGCCCTTATAACCCTAAGAAGAGTTAGCACACGAAATGAAACAAGCTAAATAGAATATTTTACTCAGTAACTGAATTTAGGAAGTCCTAAGAAATAATTTATAATGCTATGGTTGAAGACTTCATCTTACGTATCTTCATGATAACCATTGCAATCCTTTTGGAGTACAGAGAAATCAGTTCAGTAGGACACGTTTTCAATTTTGAGAGGTGAGAAATCAATTCAAAATAGAACCAAGGTGGTTAGGAAGCAAATTTTGAGTGAGATTTTGATATCCACACCACAACTAGGAATAGAAACCTCACTTCCCTCATAGCTATAGAGGGAATGTGTTTCAAATTAGTTGGCTCCCATCTAGCTACTAAAAACTGCCTTGTTTGTGCTCATGAGAAAATAATTTTTGCAAGATTCTCATCTACATCCCTGGGCTCCCTCTGCACTTATTGATTTATGCTCCATCTCTGCTGGGTCATGAGCAGGGACTGCAGAAAAATCTCCCAGGTCTGGTTTCCAGTGAAGGCTCAGGTTTTGTCCCTGGGATGGATAAGAATATGGTGTCAGATGAAATCTTCCTCATGGACACAACTCTAGAAGAGGAGACTCAGGTTGAAAAAAACTGGACTAAAACCACCAACTGAAGGGCTGAAGGCACAAGGAGATTACTGACTATTATATTACATTAAAAGCTTGGGGCTGGGGATTTAGCTCGGTGGTTTCCCTCCTGCTGCACAAGTGCAATGATCTGAGTTTAATACCTGATACCAAAAAACAAAAAAACAAAAAAACAATAAAAACCTAAATTCACAGCACTCATAATTAGTCAAATGGGTCAATGACATCCCAATCACTGAGGAATTCCTATTATTAAGGGTAAGAAGAGGAGAAAGTGAATGTCTTTTTTAAATTGTTTGAAAGTGAATGTCTTTGATATGTCTTTGGCTCTTTCTCAAATCAGGCAAAGTTCATCTGTGCTAGTGACCTCTGCAACTACTACCTGATTTTTACAGATTGCCCTATTTTTTATTTTCATTTTTGTTGGAGGAGAATATGCATAAAAACTTACCATTATAACCACTCTAATAACACATTTTACTGGAGTTAAATTCACAGTGTTGTAAAACTGTCTGTATCATAAATACAGCATATTTTCATTTTTGAAATTGAAAATTTATACTGTTTTAAATTTCCCTCTTCTTCATCATATAAAATTTAGGCAAAAACAAATCCAACATGAAAATAGTAAGACTGCCATAATGGATAAATTTGAGTCATTTTTAGGAAAATAGTGTTTTGAGACAATAATGGTAAGTGAAAAAAATATATACAAGGTTAAATGTTGCATGCTTTTTCTTAAGTGATAAATCCACAAATAAAAGTCATTAAAAGATCAAAATAAAAGAGAGATAATAGGAAAGAAGGAGATAGTTTTTATTTTTTTATTTTTTTGTAAATGCTATGGAAATCATGATATGAAGAGAGGGACTTGGAAGGAAGGAGAAGGGGAAGTAAAAAGAATTAAGTTGTGTTATGTACACCCAAGAACTCCACAGGATGAATGTAATCAATACATACTGTGAAAATAGAATTTCAATTTTAAAAAATCATAAGGAATTAAAGGCATGAAATGATAAAAATAATATGAGCCAAGTTGTAGTATAAACAGTTCTAGATATTGTTTCATTGTTCTTTCCAAAGTACATTCTGAATGCATACTTAAAGGTGAACTGTTATGCTTAGAGCCTCTGAGAGGACAAAAAATTTCTCTGTATCTCAGGTTACAGAAGAAGGGACTCAAAATACAGATAGCCACAAATACATCATTAAGGCTAGCATAGGCTTTTGGAAAGATTTGATGTATCTAAGCAAAGGAAGCATTTAATCATTATAAGAATACCCAGATTATTGATGAATACAATCACATTTCCTTTTT
>NW_028258208.1:0-16765 GCF_053883595.1 Heterocephalus glaber | reverse complement strand
CCAGGCCTTCTTGGTTCCTGGATCTGCTGCACAACTGGGAAGCCAGACCCACAGCCCCATGCCTCACCACCATGTGCAAGCTGCACTCACCTGTGCACACCTGCCCTCAAGGACTCCAAGAGGTGCTAGAACTCAGCTCCCCAACAACCCACCAAAGTGGCATAGACCTCACTACAGCCCTGAAAATAAACTAGCCTGTGTCCATCCAGAGAGACAGGAAAACCCAGCGACCACCATGTCACTTGCAACTAACAAAGAGGTCGGCTGGACTTCACTGCCAACATTGACTTAAAATGAATCCCATAGATGCAACTCACATACTTTTCAGAAAGGACTTTCTACACAGGGAACTGAAGGGTTCCCCTTGTGTGTCTAATGAGTAATGGTGAAATCATATGTTTTCCACCACACAAAAAGATGCCTACCATAGTACCACTCTAAATTCACCTTACCATCAGGTAAAATTTACTCCAAGAACATTCTCCAGGGCCTTCCTCAAGGTCCCTTTCACCTCCTTGTTCCTCAGGGGGTAGATGAGAGGGTTGAGCATGGGCATCATCATGGTGTCGAAGAGGGAAATGAACTTGCCCTGGTCCTTGGAGTGGCTCCTGGCTGGCTGCAGGTACATGAAAATGATGGCCCTATAGAAGATGACCACCACCAGCAGGTGGGGTGAGCAGGTCCCATTGGCTTTCCTCCTGCCTGCAGCCAATGTGATGCACAGCACCACCTGGGTAAGGAGGCTGTAGGAGCCTGGGATGAAAGAGACGGGCAGTAGCAGGAACAGGACACTGGCCACGAAGAGCTCAGCCTTGTTATATATGGATTCCATGCAGGCCAGCCTGATGAGCATGGGGACCTCGCAAATGAAGTGGTCTATGAGGTGGTGCCCACAGAGGGGCAGCTGCAGGGTGAGTGTAGACTGCACCAGGGTGGTGGCCATGCCACTGAGCCATGCCACAGAAGCCAGAATGTAACAGAGCTGAGGGTGCATGACAGAGGCATAGTGCAGAGGATGACGGACAGGCACATAGCGGTCATAGGATGTCACAGCCAGGAGGACACACTCTGCAGAGCCCAGTGCGAGGGACACGTAGAGCTGTACCACACAGCCCCCATAGGAGATGCTTTTCATGGGATCCCCAGGTTGGCTAGGAGCTGGGGATGACCCTCCTAGTGAAGCTGAGGTCTAGGAAGTAGAGATGGATGCGAGAGGGAAAAGTACATGGGCATGTGGAGCTTGGGGTCCAGGTGACACACCCGGATGACAGCAGTGTTCCCCAAGATGGTCAGTAGGTATGAGACCAGGAAGGCCACAAACAGGGCCTTCCGTAGCTTTGGGTGGCTGCAGAGCCCCAACAGGATGAACCCTGTCCCGCTTGTCTCTTTGGTTCTCACCATGCACAGGTCCTAAGCGTGTTCCTCATGCCAAGGGCACAGCTGAGGAGGTTGACACGTTGCATATGGCCCAGGAGGGGACAGATTACCTAGGAGAGAAGCACTGTGTATTACACACCAGGAAACTGCATCCTCACAGTGCACAACACAGATCCCTTTCCCGAGGTGTGTGCTCCATGTGAATGGGTGTCCTCTGAATGCCTGACCGATCTGAGGACACGCAGAAGAGCAGACATATTTTTTAAAAATAACCCCACTTCTTGTCGGAAAAAAAACAGATCATCCTTTCCATTAACCAAATGTAGTGCTGGAAATCACTCTTTGAAGTTGCAGAAAAGAAGAACCTCAGATCACTCCAACAAGAACAGAAACCTGGGGTTTTCTTGTCAGTGATTTTCAGTGAAATAAGAAAGTTCATTTTCCATCATTCTCAAAATGTGGAAATTAGTTGCCAAGTCACATGGTTGAAACATTCTAGATGGGATTGTCTGAATTAAAGGCCACCCCTGAGAGCTGGTGTGGTCTGGACAAAGCCACACACGAATGAGTGCTCAACACTTGAATCTGTTTCTCCTGACTTCATCCTATGCCATCTGTATGCTACCCTTACCCCCTCTCCCTTCTTGTTTGCTTTTGTTTTAGCTCTTGTTTGCTTTTATGTTTTAGTTGCCTCTCCTCACAAGTACCCTGCAAGTTCCCAGCCTTAAAACTAGTTTTTAATAAAGAAATGTATCTCTAGGGCTTTAGATCTCTTTTCCCTGAAATCAGTTGCCCTTTTAAACATAACCCAAAGTGTCGACCTGACATGTGCTTCATGTTACTAGGACCATGTAATTAGAGAGACATTTATTTCTAAGTGAACATAATATCTGGTTTTATCCCTACATGAACACTTCGTCTCATTCATGAAATGCTGCTACTCAGCAAGATACTGCTTATGGCTTCATGTAGAAGCCCATTCCTTCCTACTGGCCCAAGTTACCAAGGAAGTAAGTTCTATTAATACACTTCTGAAATAGTGCCAACATGTGCCATGATTGTTAACTGTGGATCATTATTATTATTACTACCACTGTCATTTTTTGTGGTGCTAGGGATTGAACACAGCTATGCCCTCAGCCCCTTTTACAAACAGGCCCCAAGTATAAAAAGCCCTTCATGCACTGGGGATGCAGCTCAGTGGTAGAGCAGCACCTCGCCAGAGTGAGTAGCTGGGCCCAGTCCCCAGGGGGAAGCAGAAGTGCATTACCACTACACAATCATGAAGCCTTTGTCCCTAGCTCCCTGCAACTCAAAAAGGGGTTAATTTTAATTTTTAATGTTTTGCATTCTTTCCTTGTGCCTAAGTTGCATGTGTGTCTGTTCAGCATAGGCTGTGAGATCACAACACCAGGGCCGAGTGTCCACCAAACGTGTTGATGTGTCCTCGGGGAACCCCTTGAGTGCCCCTCTCCCATTGTCTCTATTTTTATACCCCTCATTTCCAAAGATGGAGAAATACATTGTCAACTAGTAGACACTTCATAACACTATTGAATGATCCAATGAAGAAGTCTAAAAATCTGGTATAAAAAGACTTTAGAACCTCTTTCTAAACTAGAGCTGCCTCGTACACTGTGGATCCACCATGCCTCTGAATGTGTTCTTCCATCGGTGCCTTCTCCATCATAGGGCACACCCTGTGAGCAGACGAGGGGACCAGCCACTGCCCGGACCCTTCCATAGCACTCTGCCCTGAAGATGGACAGGGCTCCTTCCACATGTAGATGCTTCTGACTGGGACACACTGAGCAGGAGTGCTGTCTATGAGCAAGCAAACCACTGTCAGCCCTCACTAAGGACCTTCTCCAAGCTGGGCCTGGTGACATGCGCCTGTCAGCATAGCACTCCAGGAGGCTAAGGAAGGAGGGTCCTGAGCTCAAGCCCAGGCTGGGCAATTGAGCAACTTACAGAGATGCTGTTTCAAAATAAAAACAAATAAAAAGGCCTGAAGATGTAGCTCAGTATGAAGATCCTGTGCTCAATGCCCAGTACCACAAAAAATAATAGTAGTAGTAGCAGTAATAATAATAATCCAGAATTAACAGTTATGGTAAATGTTGGTGCTCTTTTAGAAGCATATTAATAGAACTTCCTTCATATGGAGATTTTCACACAAAGCAACTAATTACCATACACAGAAAATAGTTTACACTTTTATTAAAAAACCAGAATGTCTGTATGGCCAAAGATCATCACTAAATCTTTAACTTAAAGCAAGAACAATTGAATGAAGTGAAATGAAGCTGCAAACCTGAAAGAGAGAAACATTGTTGAGGCACTCTGTCCTTCCTCCCAGTGCCCACCATGTGTGCAGACCCTGCTGCCATCTTTGACCGGAGCCCCTGGGACCTCTCTCCTGCTGGACGTCACCAGCCTCTCCTGCATGCAGGGGACACAGCTCAGAGTGTGCCCTCCACATTGCTGGCCTCCCCGAAGCTCCCACCCTCCCGGAGTCAGGCTCCAAGGTCGAGGAGCCCCCACTTGGTCTTCCTGTCACCCTCAGAAAGGCCACCATTATGGCCGTGTCTAGATGTCCCCCCAAAGCCTCATGCAGTCACAGGCAGGGCTTTTTGGAGGTGGCTGGAGCTAGGGTGTGTGATGCTGGGATTAAGGGTGTGAGTGCTTCCCCCTCTGAGGGTGGGCAGCCTGGAAAAGAAGGAGGCTTGGTGCTGGTCCCTTGTTGCTGCTTTTGCTATCTTCTGCCTTCCTTGAACTCTTTCTCCTCTGCCAGGCCCCTCTGAAATGCCACCCTGACTTGGAGCCAGATGACTATGGACTGAAACCTCCTCAAACTGAGAGCCAAATAAACTGTTTCTTCTTTAACTTGTGAATGGCAGGTATTTGTTTCAGCAATGATCAAAGGAGCTAAGACAGCCCTGTAGATGCAGACATGCTGTAAACTCCCTATGGTGCCTTGTTCTCCACCGTGAAGTTCACGGTAGACCACACACATCACAGCAGAGCAGAGCTCTCTGTGCAGACCATGCAGAGCCCATGAGTTCTCCTCCTCCTGAAATGTTTCCTTTCTCCCTCAGCACTGGGGACTGAACCCAGGGCCCCACACAAGCAGGGCAAGTGCTCTGCACGAAGCAACACTCTCTTCACTCTTTTGTTTTCCAAAATCCTATGAGAAAACACAAGTAAAAACCTGCTATAGAAATCCTGAACAGACTTTCCAAGAGAACAGAGACCACTCTAAGCCAGAGCCCATAATATTGTCAGTCAATTAGTTGTGTCTCTTACAAACTAAAATGTTCTGGTTGATCCCAATGCCTTTTTCAAGGGGAAGGGAGATCCCAGGGTGCCAATAAGGGAGGAGCAGAGGGACAGGAGAGATGAGGCAGCATTCACCACCCTCGGGGTTCCCACACCCTGGCCCAGGTCAGGTGCCGAGGCTGAAGGTGGAAGGAAGCAGATGCCAAGTTTGTTCATCTCCCCCGGAGCCCAGTCCCTGATCAATGGGTTGAGTGGATGATTCAGGTATGATCCAGCCTAGATGGATGGGTTTCAGACCATAGACAGGTGAGTCAGGAACCTGCAGCATATGGATAAAGCTTTGAACGGGAAGGTTAGAGGGTTTTGGTGTTTTTTTTTACAAATTTAGAAAACACAGGGATGATTAATTTAAACTCATTCTTGGCTACCTTTGGGGGGATCTGATATTGGGAGGAAGGAAGGAAGAGGGGAAGGAAGGAAAGGAAAAACATGACACTCAATGATTAAAAAGTTTCTGAACTAGGGACAACATGAAAGGACTAAGGTGAAATACACAGACCTCATGATTCTATTTGCTTTGATGTCACCACTTTCCTGTGACCCTAGTCAGACTGACAGGACCAGCCTGGTCACTACTATTTCCCTACTATTTGTGGCTGGGAGCAGGCATTGTGGCTCCTGGGATGTCTTCCTCCCTACTCCATCTGCACTTGCTGTGATCAGAGAAGAAGTGAACAGCTTTCCCCAGGAATGCCCCAGCATCTCAGGTGCTGCTCAGAGAGGACAAGCTAGAAGTCAGAGGTCTGTGACATCCTGAGAATGCCAGGTCCAGCCCCTCATTGATGGCCAGGTGTGCTGTTTGTCCTCCCCTGCTCGGAAGACTCTGTGAAGCCCTCTATCCACATCCCATGTCTGCCCTAGGAGTGTCACACGGGCTGGAAGCCAGTGCTGGGGGTTTCCTAGGGACAGCGTGTGGTGTCACAGGAAGTGCTATTCTCTGTCACGGTGAGAGCCATATGTCTTCCAACTGAGAAGCTGAGCTTGCTTGGAAATCTGTGAGGAGGAAGAGAGCCATGTCAGGGTCCTGGTTTCAGAGCAAGGAGGTGAGGATGGGAAGCCATGATTTTCTGTGGTGAGAACACAGCATGTGGAAGAGAGCTGTGTGGTCACCATGGGTCGCTCGCATCCCAGGAGGGCTGGGGACTACGTATTTCCTCTGTGTGGAATATGCAACCCACGCAAGCACCCCAGCAGAGGATGTGGGTACCTTCGTGGAAGACTCCCCACATCATCATTTCTCCCTGTCCCTTGTGGACTCAGGTAGGAAGGTGCCAGTGAGCTTGGCAACTTCCCAGATGCTGGCCAATTAAATTCATCCTGATCGCTGCACTGTGATGCTGGTGCACAGAGCAGGGACTCAGGGGATGTGCAGTGGCCACAGCCCAGCAGCCTCGCCCTGGGGCCCCAGGCTCTGCCCCCTCTGCCCAGTGGGCCCTGACAGAGGTCTGGTGCATGGACCAAGACAGAGCCTGGGGCTGTGGGGCTCATGTCCCACCCTACTCCTCCCACCCACACTTGTTCGCTGCTCATTTAGAAGTAAAATCCACCAAAGCATCACATAATGCCCCATGCATATACACAACATTGTGTTTTTATATACTCATTACAAAATAAATTTAACTTTTGAGTTTTTAAAGAAATGAAAATTAAGTTCTACTTCACTGTTATTCAGAATAGAATACTCCTCTGACTCCCTGATTACCTCATCATCCGATGCCCTCGTGGACAATTAATTCCCTACCTCTGCATCCCACCTAATGAGTCCATGTCTTTTCTGTTCTCTTCTCTACAGATTGTTTTGTCTGACTTGGTTCCATTTCAGAGACACTCATGTCCTGGTCAGCACAGGAAGGTCACTCTGTGTCTAGTCATTCCACTGTGTCATGCACACAGCCTTCAGAACTCCCTGTGGACTTAAAGGAAATGTCCTTGGTGGCACCTAAGCAGACCATCACACTTGAGGGTGCTTTGATTGCATTACAAGACTCAGGACCTTTACAACTCATCCCTGGCACCTTCATTTCTTACACACTTACCAACACACTCATAATTTAGGTAAGAAAAACACTTTCATTTTTGTTCAAGGTGATGTGTCACTGCCTAGATAATGTTGGTTTATAACTATACCAATTTAAAATACAAATATCAAAATGAAAGCAAGGCTTGTGGCTATTAATTTTATAGTTTGATGGATACAAATGTTATAAATCATTTGCTCAAGATGAAAGTCTTCTCCATAACACTGATTGCTGTTGCTTGATAATGGACATTATTAGAGTAAGCATTTACCAAAACTGAGGTGCACCATTAGCACATAAACCCTGTGAAGTTAGAGGTCCTCTTTTTAAAATTATGCACCCTCCATACCTGAATAATTAAATAAATGAATCATTTCTTAAAAGAAACCAAAGTTCCATGATCCATTCACCCCAGGCTGTGTTAGACATTGCACACTCTTGGTAACAGATAAAAGAACAGAAGGAACAAGAAAAGGACTGAGTGAGTCAGTGACCAACCATCCCCTGCCAGGCAGGAGGACCAGAGCCTCACTCCACAGGGACACAATAGAGGCTGGTGGAAGCCAGAGGTGGGGGGTGGGACTGTAAACCCTCCACTTCTGGAGGCTGAGGCAGGGAGACTGCAAGCTCAAGTCCAGCCTGGGCAGTTTAGCAACTTAGCAAGATCCTGTCTAAAATAAAAATGTAAAAAGCCTGGGAACATGCCCAAGTGTGAAAGCCTTGGGTTCCACCTGAGTACCACAAAACACAACAGGAAAACAACCTAAAAATGCCACAGTGGAGAGAAGCAGGTAATGTGGAGAGCAGCCAAGAGGTGTAATGCCAGGCTTGTCCTAGGTGACTCACAGCAGGTGACAGGAAGAGAGCAGTGTTTCATCTCCTAACACTGAAAGAGCAGAGGAAAAGCAGAGACCAGAAGCCTATGGTTTAGCTGTAATGTGTCAACCCTGAGGTTGATTTCACAGGGTCCAGGCAGAGCAGACAAACACAGTGTAGTTTGGTCTGAGGATAAAATGAGGAAGTGTCCATGATGAACAGTTCATACAGGAGTCGACTCAAACAGACAGTGAAGGAAGGGACTTTTCCACAACACAATGCCACTCTCTAAACCACAGTGAAGAGAGAAATACACAGTGCCAGGAGCACCTCAGAGAAGAAAGAAGGGCCAGTCACCCACAGTGGGGCAGCCAGGGTGCCACAGGGCTCACAGGACACAGCCAAGGACCAGGGACCAGGGACCCTGGGCACAGTGAGGAGTAATGTCACAGAGGTCCAGATCCTGCTTTCTGTCCTGTCACTGACTGCAATACTCCGCTCTCTGCAAAATGTGAAAACAGAATGATAGACATCAAAGGCTACCACACAGAACAGTTAAACGGAACGATGATCTCATTTTAATTTGTGCAGCTTAGTATCATGTAACCCTATCTGAAGATGGCAAAAGGTCATGCTATATCATCAAACCTCAGTGTGTCTCACGATGAAATTCAAGCTGCCATGCAGCTTCTTTCCTCAGATGCTCAGGTGGGGTTGTGAGCCCAATGCCCAACCCTGCAGAGGAGCAGCTGCTCCTTGAGGTCTCTCCACAATCAGAAAGCCCAGCACGATGCTGTCACCAGGATTCTCCTCAGTGACATCTTCACCTCCTTGTTCCCCAGGGTGTAGATGAGAGGGTTCAGCATGGGTGTCAACACAGTGTAAAAGAGGAAAATGAACTTGCCCTGGTCCTTGGAGCGACGCCTGGCCGGCTGCAGGTACACGAAGTTGATGGTGCCATAGAAGATGACCACCACCAGCAAGTGGGAAAGCAGGTGCCAATGGCGTTCCTCCTGCCCTGATGTGATGCCCAGCTCTGCCCAGAAATGAGGCTGTAGGAGCCCAGGATGAAGGAGACAGGCACGAGAATGAACAAGACACCGGCCAGGAAGAGCTCTGCCTCGTTGAAGGTGGTGTGCACACAGGCCACCCTAAGGAGCACAGGGACCTTGCAGAGGAAGTGGTCCATAAAGTGGTACCCACAGAGGGGCAGCTGCGGGGTGAGTGTAGACTGTACCAGGATGGTGACCACACCACTGAGCCACACCACGGAAGCCAGGATGTGACAAAGCCAAGGGTGGATGACAGAGGCATAGTGCAGAGGATGGCAGACAGCCACAGAGTGGTCGTAGGTCATCAGGGGCAGGAGGACACACTCCGTGGAACCCAGCGCAAGGCACACGTAAAGCTGGACCATGCAGCCACCATAGGAGTTGCTTTTCATGGGGTCCCTCAGGTTGACTAGGAGCTGGAGGATGATGCTGCTGGTGAAGCTGAGGTCCAGAAAGGAGAGATGTGAGAAGGACAATACATGGGCTTGTTGAGCTTGGCATCTGAGGGTGACACCAGGATGATGGAGTTGCCCAGTAAGGTCAAGATGTAGAGGAGCAAGATCACCCCGAAGAGAACCAGCTCCAGCTGGTGCTGGTCAGAGAAGCCCATGAGAATGAAGCCTGGGAGGCCACTGTCATTGCTCCACCACATGCCTCTTGCTTGGCCATCCACCCCCGAGAGAGGAAGTCTCATCAGTGATAAGCACAGCACTTCAGGCTACCTCTTTGACAATGAAGACTTTGTTTTCAAGTTTTAGGAAATAACACTTTAGATACAAGTGAAGAGAAAAGGCAAAAGTAGAGAAGGCCAGGGTGTGATGGCCTTTTTATCCTACCCCCTGTCAGACCTGGACCACTGGCCACACCTCTCCATGTGCCTAGATAATAAACAGAAGTTAGAAGCAACCAAGAATGAGGTTTTCTTCAAATTTCATGAACCTCATTTTTTCAATGTAAAAGTATTGGAATTCAAGCACAGCCTAGACAACTTAGTGACTTGGAGTGACCCTGTCTCTAAATAAAATGGGTCTTCTATATTGCTCTATGTGACAGTCCTGAGTTCCACCCCTAGCACTCCAAGAAAAGAGGAAAGAGGTTAGAGAAGAGAGAGGAAAGAGAGGAGAGGAGGGGAGGGGAGAGGAGATCAGATTTGCCTCCAAATGGATGTTTTAGCAAATTAAAAGGAAGAAATGAAAATGGCTGAAGTTTTACACAGAATGAAATGAGGAGCCTGAGGAGTTAAGAACAGCTTCTCTCCATTCACTCCCAAGCCAGCCAGTGCTTGGCTGAGTCCAAGAGTAAACTGAGATCACTCACCGACCTCACACACACCTGTAACATGTCCGTACTAATGACTGAGGTGTCACCTTACACACTTACAGACATGAATACGTAACTTACACGACTATAACAATTCCATAACAACATGATTAGGAAAACAAGGTGAATATATCCACTTTCCTCCACAAATGCCCAAACCTCCAATTATCACAAGAGCAATGTATCAATTAATCATTGGTATTTCTTAGCATCCTACCCTTGGAGACCTATGTCTTGGCTCTGAGGTGGTTTTTTAAACACAGTTCTGTTCAGGTTTTAAGTATTGGTGAGGTATGTCTTCCCATCGGTCATTAATTTGCAGCTCTACTGTCCAGTTTCCCATTTATGCTACTGGAATGCACTCCTAAGCACTGCCCCAAGCAGCCCACCCTGTCAAGAAGGCAGGCCTGTGGATCAGGGTCGCCCAGGCCTCTGGTGGCTCGAGTCCTGGCTGGGCCTGGTGTTCCTGAGCCTCAGCGTCCTGCTCTGTGGCATGAGGACCAGTTCTCCTGTTCAGGGAAGGCTGAGGGGAGACAGGGACCTAAGTGCCATGTGGAGGTAAACATGTGAGCAAACTGTGCACTGGCAGTGTGAGGCAGGATCCTCGCCCTCCACGGCTGTGCAACCACATGGGACCCTTATGTGTCCAGCAGAGGAGCAGAGGGCGCGCCAGGCTCTGGGCAGTGTTCCCACACCACAGGAACCTGGGTGTAGCTCAGGAACCCATGCGGGGCCCAACTGAGCCTACAGACAACACGGGGCCACGGTCCCCTCAGCAAGAGGACTCAGCCACGCGGTGAGGTCTGAAGACACACGTGTGAAGCTGAACTAAGTGTGTGCAGGAATGAAATAATAGCAGATACGAACAATGCACTGTATTAATATTATATGTTAATGATAATTTCTAAGGTATTTATTATCACATATAAATATAAGATACTAATAACATATTTGCATAACTGTGAATTTGTGATAATTTGAATAAAATTATTTCCATATGAGAAAACTAAAATTGAAATCTTTTCCACTTATCTCATCATGTTTTATGTAAGAGCATTTTGTACTCAGTATCTAATTTTCACATACCGCTCCATTCAATTAGAAACACACAGACAATTTCCCACTTTTTACTTGCCCATTTTGAAGTATTTTACATATTCTTGTGTGTGCATAGATGTGATGTATTTGATGGAAAGCTGTTACTGAACTACTGCTCTGTGGGCATCACTTCAGCGACATTCAGGATGCCCGTGGCATTCCACGCCAGACCTGGATGTGGGAATCGGAAGAGGGGAGATGGACACGGTCAGCACCTGCAGGGGGGCCTGACTCAGGAGAAGGCTGAGCTCTGGTGCACCCACCTGGGGAATGCTTCCTTGTCCTGGAGGGGAGGGCGTGGACCTGAGTCCCACTGCCAGCACCTGGGAGGAACAGGCCATGCCCAGGGAGACACCAGGGAGAGGCAGCCCACCTGGGGCCCACCCTCGGAGTTAATGGCCAGCAGAGCCCGGATCCCTTGGACACACAGCAGCTGTGCCATGCAGGCCGCCTCTGCAGTGTGCCCCTGCTCTGCCCGTCTTGGTGGAAACAGCTGTTCTGGGGTTCCAGCGGGGAGTTTCCATGTGCACCCGGAGACCCGCTGACAGAGTCCACACTGAGATCGCCTCCCTTCCCTTCCCGGGTAAATGCCTGTGAGCACTACTTTGGGGCCAGAGAAGTGGGAAGACACAGGCCGCCCAGGGGCAGTGGCTTTGGATAAATACGGGACAGACGCTGGCCAGGCTAGAGCACCACCAAGGAAGATCTGCCTTGGTGGCAGCTCTGCAGCTCTGGGTCTAGGGATGTTTGCTGTGCTGAGAAGGCCAGGCCCGGAGGCAGTCGGGTGAGAGTTTCATCCCAAGTGGTGTTTCTGGATCAGTGGGCCAATGGGGAGGGCTGGATAAGGGAACCCTGAAAGCACCTTCACCATGGCAGCATGGGACCCCGAGCAAAAGCAGGACTATGTGCCCCGTGCTATCCGGGTAGATATCATCAAACAAGTGTTATTTACAGAAGAAAAATGCTAGGAAAATCCTAAAATCTGCTGGGTGCAGACTTCACTAGTTACAGCCTCTCTGAACAGTGTGCTGAGGTCTCAACCAATGTGTGTAGGAAGGGGACACACTCACCTCAGTCCTGCGGGAGACACAGCCTAATCTCAGTCATCTGGGGTTGTTGACAGAGTCCCCTTTATTCTGCAGAAGAATGAGAAGATATGGAAGTGAACTGTGCTATAAAAAGGCTGTGTCAGTAGTGTAAATCCTCTGCATGCTGTGTGCATCACTGGGAAGGAGGGAGATGCAAAGTGGATATTTGGAGCCCACAGGTCCTAGGAGGCTCCGTGCTTCCACCAGCACACCCAGCCCTGTACTGTGCCCCTTTCAGGCCCAGCTGCTTGCAGCTCATTGGTGCTTCCTGCTCAGCGATGCACCTGCCTGCCCTGAACTCAATGTCGGTCCCTGTAAGCTTCTGTTTCTGCCCCTGGGAAAGGAAATGATTAAACACTTCAGGATATGCTTTACAGAAAACTGAAATCCCCTTATTATGTTTCTTTTTTAAATTTAAATTAGGTGGATTTTAACTGTTACATAAAAGCATAAGAATGGTAAGTATTAATGAGGACAATGTGCTGTTTCTGTGCTTGAGTGCTCTGCAACGTGTTTAAATCTGTTTAAAGCTACTGACCTAGCCTTATCATTCTGTACTGTGAAAACACTCAAGATTCTCTCTTTTCTGGTTTTAAAATGCACTTTTCATCATGGATCAACACCTCCCACCCTCACCTTTTCCCCAGGGCCTGGCCACCTCCATGTGAATTTAGGGGCAGGGAGGGAGATCTACCAATGGGAAGGGCAAGCGATGGAGAGACGAAGGGGTGAAAAGGAAGGTCTTGTGTCATACCTGCGCCTGCTCCTCAGGAGCAACGCAATCATCATGTGCTACAAATACACAGTAATGCAATTTTAAACATTATTTTAAAGTAAAAAAGCCATGAAACATGACGAGATTCCTGACTCACAGAGGAAACTGCACAGAATGCCTCAGAAAGATATGTGTAGGGACAATCAAAAACCTCCCTCCTGGGCCAGGGATTTAGCTTGGTGGCACCTACCCCACCTCACAAGCACCAGGTCCTGAGTTCGATCCCCAGTACCAGAGGAAAAAAAAAAAGAAACCCGAAAAACTCCCTTGCTTTAACGGGAAACATGAGCATCTCCTGGTGGTCAGTATGTCAGTTCCAACAGAAGATTATGGGAAATATATTCCAGGCTTACCCTTCCAGATTACTAATACACTGTAAATTAGGCATATGTCAGCAAGGAAAGCACTAGTTTGAGCTCAGTCCATCTGTAAGCGTCTCCTCCATGGCAGGTGAGGTCTCTTCCTCTCCTGATGTCCAGAGAACACCCCTCTTACCAGAAATCTGTGGACTCAGCTGGGACAGGATGCACCCCAGAGAGATTCTGAGTGGGCCTCTGGGACCCCACGCTTCCAGGAAATGCTCATTCAACCAGAGGCCAAGGACAGTCACACACCATGGTCGCCAAGGTCATTGCTGCATCCCACCACACACTCTGGCGCAGTCTAGAAATTTCCCCAGCACCCGCCAACCCCAGCTCTCTTGGCACCCATCTGCCTCCACCCTGCACTAGCTTGCCCCCCAGCAGGCAGCCCTCTCTGCACCCAACCCTTTCTAGTGGTTTCTCTTTGGAGCTGCAGGATCTGAAGTTCTTAGGGCTGATTGCAAAGCTCAGCATCATCTCCTTTCTGACCTCCTCAGCTCTTTCTGGTGTTTTGTTTGTTTTGTTTTGTCCCCCTCACATTTTCATTTCTGCCAGGACTGTGTGATGTTTCCTGCTCGTTCTGACATGGAAACGTTCTCCTCTGGCCTGGCCTGTGTTCACCCTTCACTCCTCAGAAACCTGTCTCCACTGCCACTGAAATAAAACCTCCCAATCACACTGTTCATTTCAATTTCTAGCATCTGAAACAGAAATCTTAATTACATAATTATTTTTAAACTTCTAGTCATGACCCCAGATTCTGCACTTTGTGGGGACAGCGTGATAATTGTTTGTTTAGTATTTGAGTGTTTGACACAGTGCAGTATGTGACAAATGCTGTTAAATGGGATCATTCATTTAATCCAGCCATCCCTGCCTACACGACTCCCATCAAAACATCTTCACTTCCTGCAGCAGCTCTGGAGTCCTCTTTCCTGAGTGTCTTGATGAGGTGTGATCAAAAATATGTGAGTGCTGCTGCCCAGTTCCATCCAACAGAAAGTCAGGCTTCTAAAAACACGATGATGTGTCCTCATCACCTTATTTACTGGATCTACCATCATGCAACTTCTGGCTCCTCCCAGGTCAAAATGACTGTGAAAGAGACACATTTTGGATCAGTTCAGGGCAGTGAGGCAGCTAGGACAGCACAACTAATGGCACTCAGGACAGAGGACTCCAGAGCTGCTGAGGAAAGTGGCAAGGACACCTGTACAGGGGAGGACTTTGAGAGGGATTAACAGCAATGCATCTGCTAATGTAATATTTTTTATTTAAGCACATGCCATGGTATGTATCAATAACGTACTGTGTACCTCTAAAAGCTAGAAAGATTCTGAAAGGTTTTACCATAAGGAAACAATAACTATTTGAAGAGACAGATATGTTTAATCTGATTTAATGTTACATAGTATGTCCATGCAGCAGTATGTCTCCAGATACCCCATTAAGATGCACAATATTTATGGTCTTATGTATCAGTGAAAACAAATTTGATTTATAAAAGATATGGTACACTAAACAGGAAAGGAAGAGGATAACAACTTTTTGGGAAATAAAATTATAAATCCAATCTAATAACAATCAAAATACAAACAAGCATTGGTGGTCCGTGACAATCTAATTCTAAGGTTAAATGAAAATTCAATCAGATGAAAAGTTGTCTATCTTTTTTTAAATCTTCAGAAAAAGAGAAAAAAATTGGAGACTCTCCTACCATACTATCAAGGCTCCCCAGATAGCAGTGCAGAGTGTGGAGGTGCAGGTGAACAGATCTGTCAGCAGGGGAGGACAGAGCCCAGGCCAGGACACAGCCCAAGGGCTGTGCAGGTCTGTGGGAGAGAGTTTCTCTTCCCAGTAGTGGTTCTCAGAAAGTCCAACGGCAAAATAAAAGGTAGACTGTGCGGGATGTCTCCTGGGAAGACAGGAAAGTTGTGGGATGGCTACGCAGCACTGTGATTGTCCTCAGTGTCACTGAAACATACACTCAGAAGTGACTGCAATGGTGAAGATTTTTGTATGTATATTTTTTACCGTGACAAAATAAAATTTCCCTCTGTCTCCATGTTATATGTGAAATTTCCGGTGGACTGTAACTAAATTTGAGAGAAAACTAATGAAGGTATTTCAGAAGAATATTGGAATGTATTATTATATTTCACTTCTTAAACAAGACCCAGAAAGTACTCTGACTAAAAAGTAGATGAAATTTAATATCAACACAATAAATTCCACTCACTGTTGACATAGTAAAGTGAGTTAGACAGAAGCTATCCACACGATACGTGCAGCACATATTAATAAAAATGCATTCATGCTCAACACCTTTAAGCACATTTAAAATCAATAAAAACGTAGAATATAATGTAAATTGGGCCAAATAATGTGTGCGAATATGTATTTCAGAATATGTTAGTAAGCAAAATAAGGGTGTTTAGGGAAATAGGAATTAAAGCAGGCACATGAAACCACTACATTCCCACATAGAAGAGGTATGCAAATTTAGGAAGCTGAACCGTGCAGCACAAACAGGGATGTGGACAACACACACACATGCACGTGCACTCACCACTCACACTTGTGCACACACACTTGCACTGTCATGGACAGCAGGATGACCACACAGGAATTGTCTTATCTTTTTCTAGTAAATTTAGAGCTCTGTACACTCTGTCACTCAGCCTTTCCCCTTTTCAGATCCCAGGGAGGCCTCAGATGTCCACAGACACAGCTAAGAGAAGTAATAGGTGCCTTGCTCCAAAGCAGCAGAGCTGGAAAAAGCTGCGGGTCTATCAAGAGCTGAAGGAAAGAACAGTGATGTGTTTCTTCAGGGAGAATGATCAAAAGTGAACATGAATGAATCAGAATTACCTACCTCAACTGCAATAAACACTATATACATGAGGTTAAGAAAATCCCAGGCACCAGTGGAAATAGAGGTAAGGGCACCACTTACATAAGATCCAAAGCACACAAAACTAACAAACCCATGCTAACCTGGCCAGGGTGGTAGAGAAGTGATTCCACGCACATCAGGAAAGGGGAACTTCTGGGAGCAGGAGGGGACCGTCAAGTGAGGTGTTTATTTTCAATCAGACAAAGTCTATGGCTGGCAGTAGAGTTTCACTGTGGTTTACATCGTCCAAGTTGTGAAAAGTACACAACACACATGTCCACCACCATTACACTGTTACGAGTCGTTTCACATCTGTCCTCCTTGTGAGGTGAGGCATTAGGGCATGGCAGGCTAGGGAAAAGACAAGATCAAACTGTCACTTAGAAAGATCAGAAACAGGCTGAAGAAACAGGATGTCACCCGTCAGTGCATCACACCCAGGATGCCTGGCAGAGTCGCTCCCAATGGACCCCCTCTGAGAAGATGTAAAAGCTGCCAGGGTGCCCCTGCCCTGCTTGTCGTGGCCCGTCCTGCTGTGGGATGTATCTCTTCTTGCTCTTTTTTCCTTCTTCCCTTTCTTCCCTTTAAGCACAAGCTTGTGTTTAACTGTTCATCAATTGTACC
>NW_028258206.1:167587-184843 GCF_053883595.1 Heterocephalus glaber | reverse complement strand
GCGGCTCCTCAGAGGCCGCATGACAGTGCTGACTCTCCTCAGGACCCACCCTCACCACCTGCTTTTGCCTCTAGGCCTGTAACCAGGCTCCAATCTCAGAAGGCTCCTAAAGGTAAGGTACGCAGCATGACCCCAGAGAGGGTCCACTATACTCCCAAAGAACTAATTCTTACCAACAGAAGTCTGAAGAACAAGTATGGGAATGGATTTTAAGGGTGTGGGATAATGGTGGAAGAAACATAAACATGGATCAGTCTGAGATTCTTGACATGGACCCATTCTGCCAGTCTATTTCTTTTGATTGGCGAATTGAGGCCATTAATATTGATGGAGTTACTAAGCATGACAGTGATGGTTATAACTGAAACATATTGACTTGTCATTGCCATGACTTTTTCTTTTTGTTGGTTTCTCCCCATTTACGTTTAATTTCTTGTCATGCCAGATGGGTTCATTTTGCTTTACTTCCTGGGGTTGTGATCCTCAATGTCTGTTCCTAGGATATTGTGTAAAATTCTTTGGAGTGCTGGTTTGGTATTCACGAAGTTCCTAAGGTGCTCTTTGTCATGAAAGTATCTTATTTCTCCATCAATTTTGAAAGATAGTTTTGCAGGGTACATCAATCTGGGTTGGAGGCTGTTTTCTTTTAGGGCTTGGAGTATGTCACTCCAAGCTCTTCTTGCCTTGATGGTTTGTGTTGAGAAGTCTGCTGTGATTCTGATGGGCTTTCCTTTGTATGTGATTTGTTTCTTTTCTCTGACTGCTTGGAGAACATTGTTCTTCTGTTGAGTTTCTAGAATCTTAACAATTATATGTCTATGTGTAGATTTTTTTTGATCAAGGCTATTTGTAGTCCTATATGCATCACTTATCTGTATGTCAAGTTCTTTTCCCCTGCTTGGGAAGTTTTCTGCCATTATTTCTGTCAAGAGATTTTTTTATGTCATCTCCACTCTCTCCTGTTTCTTCATTGAGCCCAATCAGTCTTATGTTATTCTTCTTTGCATCATCTAGCAGCTGCTGGATTGATTTCTCATGTTCCCTTATAATTTTGAAGCAATTTTTCTTTTCCTGGTCACTAATTGCAATCTTATCTTCTATATCTGAAATTCTGTCCTCACATGTGCTCATTCTGCTGTGTAGACTTTCAATGGAGTTTTTCATGTCCTGAAAATCTATTTGCATCTGTTTTATGGATTCCATTTGTTTCCTATGTTGGGATTCCATCATGTTCCTCAGCTCCTCTCTAGATTTATTAATCATGTCTTGCACTAGGGGCACAATTTCTCCTGTCATCTGAGAAATTATTTCTGATTTCATTTTTTCCAGATCCCCTTTTGTTGCCAGTTCAGTGGGTGCAGGTGGTTGAGTATCAGAGTGTTCCATCTCATTTCCCTTTGGGGTTTCTGTAGGTGATCTGGAAGTCTGGTTTTGAGACTTATTTACGTGTTTTCTCATTTCGACTGGGGTGGGGGGCTGTTAGCGCCTGCACGGATTACCTCCCCTGAGCTGGGAGAGGTGGAACAGGGGCCGGGAGCAGCTGTAGGTATGGTGACCCAAAAGCCCTTTCCTGTGGGCTGGGAGCAGCAGGAGGGATGGTGGCTGGGAAGCCCCTTCCTCTGGACCAGGAGCAATGGGATGGCAGCTCAGAAGCCCCTACCTCTGGGCTAGGAGCATTGGGAGGGATGGTGGCCCAGAATCCCCTACCTCTGGGCTGGGAGCAGCAGGACTCAGTACCATGGTCTGGTGGTCTGGTGTCCTCTGCATCTTTGTAGTGTGGAACCAGGTGGCTGCCTGTCTGCAGCGGGCTGATTCGGCATGTTCCACAAGACTGGGGATCTCGGTAAAGCATGGGCAGACCTGCCTGTCTGCAACGGGGTGATTCGGCATCTTCCCCGTGACTCTGGACCTCGGTAGGGCGTGGGCAGACCTGCCTGTCTCTGTTGTGTATTACTTTAAACAGCTCACACTATGTACTATCAGTAATCTCTATTACCAGAAGGAGAGACCATGGCAACTTTAGGTCTCACAAAATTAGAGTACCAACTCCAGGAACCACTAAACCAATTAGAGAAATTCACCTTTACGATTCTGTTTCCCTAGAACCACTCCTGATTCCAAAATCTGTTAGGGCTGTCTAGAAGAAAAGATTTAACATAAGTTATGATTATACAAGGGATTTATGAGGGTTAGGATTAGAGTATCAGAATCAGAAGGGTTCCAGTGGCCATCTGCAGCTCAGAGACAGAAGAATCCAAAGTGGTCATCTGCACTCTGGAGAGCTGGAGGGTCCAGGAGCAGTCAAGGGCAGAAGGCTGGGAGCTCACTGCAGAGCCACCAGTGCAAGTCCATGTCATAAGGCTAGACTCCGTATTAGAAGGCTGAAGAGTCTGCACTGGAAGCCTGAAGCAACCGGAGACCAATATCCAAAGGCAACAGCAAAGGCTTCCTTCTTTCCCTGTTCATTTTGTCCAAGTTACAAGCCTATATGTTGGTGCCATCCACATCCAGTGTGGTTCTTCCCCATTCCATCTGCTGGCCTATATGTCCACTATCCACAGACATACCCAGAATTTACTAATCTTCTGGGTGGTTCTGATTCAAGTCAAGTTGAGGTGTCACAATTTCCATCACAGTAGGATTCACCTGTAAAGACATGTGACCCTATTTTCTTTTTGTGGCAAGGTTTTAACTGCTGATAAAATTACTTAAAATTGCGTAAAATTATACTTTTTTATTTCTTTTTTATTAGTATGTTTGCAGTATTTCTTTTTGAGGGTATTTTAAATTACATTTTTAAAAGGAGCTTAGCCATTTCACTGACTGTTTTTCATGTATAGGCATAAAGCTGTTCAACAGAATTTACCAAAAGCCATGAAGATGAATGCTGGCTTTGGTGCAGGCTGACCTCTCAGATTCTGCTTTCATGCCTCTCATGGGAGCTCAACAGATCATAAGAAGCCATGTTTATTGTATTTCTCCAGCATTTTAGTTGTGTCAATCAGTAGAACTTTTCTTTGCAATCACAGTGCATTATTTCTAATGTCTAGAAATAATTTGATTTTGCTGTTGAATGAAAAAATGGACAAACAAATCTCCATCCTATGAAAAAAGAAAATGAGGTGCAGAGAGGATAAGGGATGGATCCAGACTGGAAAGCACATTCCCAGGAGGAACAGGCCTCGAAGGCCACCTGAACCTGTCTCAAGATCTCTCTCTGTCGTATTTTCCTGTTTAAGAAGAGGACTTTGAGTAGTTGTCTCAAAATAGCTTGAACTTTGACCAGATGGAGATGAGAAGTAATTATAAGCACAAAATAAAGCTTGGAGAAACATTCAGAAGATTGACTGGAATGATGAGGCAAATGAGATTCTTAGCAAGTGCACTTTGATGGATGAAAGAATGGACTCAATGATACAGGGTAAGGAGGTGATCCGAACTGCAGCCACTGCAGGGGTCTATTGCATATATGCAAATGATGAGAGGGACTCAGGTGCTATGGTTTATACCTAGATGTCCTCATGGGCTCTTATGTGGGACTTTGGGAGGTGACTGGTTCATGGGGTGATGATACTTATTGGTGACTTAGTCCACTGATGAGTTTGTAGCTAAATGTGATGTTGGGATGTGAAGTCTGATGGGAGAGGAGGGTCACTGGGGCTGTGTCCTGGGAGGGTCTATCTCCTTCCTCCTTTGATCTGCTTCCTGTTGCCATGCCATGGATTGTTTCTCCTCTGCCAGGCCACCCTGCCTTGGAGCCAGCTGACTATGAATGAAACCTCTACAAATTGTGAGCTAAAATAAACCTCTCCTTCTTAGACTTGTGGGTGTTGCATATTGTGTCTCAGTGACAAGAATAATGATTAAGACATCAGGTGAAGGACACAGGCACCAGCCTCTGGGGAGGTGATGAAATCAGAGGGCAGCTGGGAAAAAGTAGGTCCCTGCCCTGGGATGGAAGGGGGTGACATTCAGTGGCTTTAGAAGCAGATGATGTGGTGTGTGTGTGTGTGTGTGTGTGTGTTTGTGTGTTTTATTATGTTTTTGAGGTTTTGGAGAGAAGTTGAAAAATCCCAACTCTTGCCCTCTGTTCATGTCCTCTGTGATGAAAGTCCGGGAATGCATGTTTCCTCTCAGGGTTACTTGCTGATTGCTACTCTTTCATTGTTTTGAGCTGTGCAATGAAAAAGATGAGCATTATACTTTTCCCCCAAGGAATGACCAACTACTTAATTTTTATTCCAAAGAACAGTAAAATGAAAGCTAAATTTTTCTCATTTGTGACTTGAAAACTAAAGAGATTTTCTAATTTTAGTTTTCAAAAAAAAAAGACAACAGTTCACCTAAACACAGGAAGATGACATTGAAGAATTCAGTGAGTATTACAGACTGTTACAGATTTCATGAAGTAGCAAGTGACTTGGTCTTAGCTCAATAGGGACTCTGCTGGGAAGATAATGCTTCTAGGTTTGTTGTTGTTTGCAAAAAGGATTTGACTCTTTATTTTTAAAATTAATTTTATTGGTACACAATGAAGATACATAATAACATTTATCACAGGGAATGTGTACCTGTACATATCCTGACTCTTTTTCTGCCATTCCTCTCCCTTCCCTTCAATTCCTCTTCCTCTCCTTATTTACAAAAGTGTTCTCTCTTTTCCTTCTTTTTTTCTTTTTCCTTCCCTCCTCCTCCCCAGTTCCCCATCCCATTTGAACATTTTATTTCCTATTTCACAATATCTATTATACATTTTGGTCCTTATTTACCCTTTCAGTTTCTCACACCAGAGAAACAATGCGGTATTTAAACATGTGTGTCCTATTTATTTCACTTAAGAGTATGATCTCAAGTTTATCTTTATGGCAAAGTGGTACTCCATTGTAAAAAACCAAAACAAAAAAAACACATGTTCTTTATTCATTCACTGTTTAATGGGCATTTGGGCTGTTTCCAAAATGTAGCTATGACAAACTGTGCTGCTATAAACATGGGTGTGTATATATTGTTGTGCTGTGATGGTTTTAATTCTTTTGGGAAGATACCAAGAAAAATAGCTAGGTCAAATGGAACCTGTAGTTTTAGTTTTTTGAGGAATCTCCACACTGATTTCCACAGTAGTTGCACCAGTCTATATTCCCATCAACAGTGGAGAAAGGTTCCTTTTCCCCCATAGCTCTGCCAGCATTTGTTGTTGTTTGATTTCTTGATAATAGCCATTCTTTCTGGAGATAAGAGTCTCTGTGTTGCTTTAAATTGTATCTCTCGAATGACCAGTGATGTTGACCAGTTTTTCATAGATCTATTTGCCTTTTCTCTTTCTTCTTTTGAGAAGTGTCTATTTATTTCAGATGCCCATTTTTGGACTGGGTCTTTAAATTTGTGGGAGGTCCAATTTTTCTGAGTTCCTTATATATTCTAGATATTAGTCCTTTGTCTGAGAAACAGCTGGCAAAATTTTTTGCCATTGTGTGGGTTATCTCTTCACTCTGTTGGTGGTTTCTTTAGCTGTGCAAAAGCTTTTTAATAAGATGAGATGCCAGTTGTTCTTTATGATATTTCCTGTGCAATCAGGGCTTTGTTCATAAAATCATTGCCTACACCTATGTCTTCAAGAGTTCTGCCTGTTCTCTCTTTCAGCAGATTTAGTGTTTCTGTTTTAATATTTAGATACTTGATCCATTTCAATTTTAGTTTAGTGCATGGTGAAAACATGGGTCTAGTTTTAATCTTCACCATGTGGAAAACCAGTGTTTCCAGCATTATTTATTAAAGAGGCTATCTTTCTTCCAGTAAAGGTGTTTTGGGCCCTTTGTCAAAGATGAGGTGGATGAGTGTGTTGGGAGTTGCTTCCGTCTTCTGTATCTTCTAACTGGTTGCACTCATTCTCAAGTCTGTTTGTTTTGCCAGTATCATGCTGTCTTTATCATGGAACTTTTGTAGTATAATTTCAGGTTTGGAATTGTGGTGCTGCTTCCTGCCTTACTTTTATTGCCCAGAATTGCTTTTGCTATTCTAGGTCTCTTCTGGTTCCAAATGAATTTTAGGATTGTTTTTTCTAATTCTGTGTGGTACACTGTTTTTTTTTTTTTCCATACCGGGGCTCGAACTTGGGACCTTCCACTTTCGAGGCAGGTGGTGGAACCACTGAGCTAAATCCCTGGCCCTCACTATTTGTATTTTGATTGGGATTGCATTAAATCTGTATAACAATTTTGGAAATATGGCCATTTTCACTATATTGGTTCTTCCTGCCCAAGAACAAAGGCTATCTTTCCATTTTCTGATATCCTCTTTGATCTTTTTCAGAGCACTGTAGTTTTCAATGTAGAGGTCTTTTACTTCCTTTGTTAGAGTGATTCCTAGGTATTTATTTTTTTGGACACACTACTGTTAAAGGTGTTGATTCTCTGATTTCTCTCTCAGTGAGTTTGTTTACAGGAATGCTACTGATTTTTGAGTGCTGACTTTGTATCCAGTTATGCTACTAAACTTGGTTATTAAGTCTCTTGGAGTTTTTGGGGTCTTCTATGTAGAATATCATGTCAACCACAAATAATAATTAAATTTCTTCCTTTCCTATTCTTATTCCTTTTCTTTCTCTTATGATTGCTCTGGCTAATGTTTCCAGAACTTTATTGAACAGTAGCACTGACAGTGGATATCTTTGTTTTGTTCTTGATTTTAAAGTGAAAGCTTTGTCTTTGATCATTTAATATGATGTTGGCTGTTGGTTTGCCATAGGTGGCTTTTATTAGATTGAGATAAAGATCATTTATTCCAATTTTCTGTAGGTTTTTGTTTATCATAGTGGGTGTTGGACTTTGTCAAATGCTTTTTCTGTGTCTCTGAGATGGTCTTCTAGTTTTGTCCTTGGTTCTGCTCATATGGTGGATTACATTTATTGATTTGTGCATGTTGAACCATCCTCACATTCCTGGGATGAATCCTACCTGGTTATGATGTATAATCTTCTTGATGATTTGCCAGTTTGCCAGTATCTTATTGAGGATTTTTGTGTCTGTTCATTGGGGAGATTGGCCAAAAAGAAACCAGAAAATTTCATGGAGTACATATCCTCTCAATATGGTGATTTTATCCTCAGGAGAGAAAATTTCAAAGGGGTTAGGGAAAAAATAGAGAAATAGAAGAGAAAGAAGTTAAAAGCAAGGCTGGAGGACAAAGGATGATTACATAAGCTTTGGGAAAATGGTGAAGATGACAGGAAGGAAAGAAAGAAGAAACAAACAAGAACAGAGCAAAACAACAACAACAAAAAACTAGAAATTATGTTCATACTCATATAAAAACACAAACAAACAAGAAACAAAAAAAAGCAAAGAAAGGAAGAAAAGAAGAAAACAATGTCCACTTCAGGGCATATCTCTGCTGTTACTGGTAGACGGGGGGCAGACAGAGCCCAGATGATCTCAGCTAGTCAGCAGTAGAATTAAGGTGGGGTGGTGGATAATCCCAGCCAGCCCTGGCCTTTACTTTTCCCCTGAAGTTCAGGCTGCTTCTGGTTTCCGGCTGTGAGGCTGATGTCGGAGTTGTTCAGCCCACAACACTCCAGGTGCCTCCTGCCAGGTTGGACTTGGCTCCCTGACCTCCCTGCCAACTTGAACCTGCTGGCACCTCACCCTGACACTGGGAGCCGCTAGAAGGAGCCAACCTGCAGTTCAGAGTTCTGTTTATTCAGGACCTTTCCAAAATGGTGACCAGCCAATCATCCTCTTCTGGGTGACATCTGGACTGGAAAAAACCAGCAACTGCAGTCTGGAGTGTCCACTACTCCATTGCACTGGTGTGTTTCTCCATGGGGGCCTGAGGTCACTAGCAGTCACTGTGTGTGCGCGCAGGTTTGGGCTGCCCCTCCCACACTGTGGGCGGAGGCTCAGGGAGAGAGCACCACTTGCCATCTCCCTCTTCTTTGCTGGGGTCCCTCTCTTTCCTCTCCCTATGGGCTCCAATTCTTGCTTCCGATCATTATTGGGACCCTATGTTCCTATATTCATGTTCCTATATTCCAGCATCTGGACTCCAAATCTCAGAGAGGCTGTTTCTCTGCTGCTTAGCAATCTGCCATCTTCCCAGAAGTTCCAAAAAAGGATTTGATTCTAATTGTTCCACTTATTCAGATGATCTTAATGTTTCTTTGGGACTTCCAACCATGGAAATGAGGGTTTATAGCTGATGCTGTGAGTTTCTCCCTCAGCACCTGGTAACAAGTGGAAAAGACATGATTCCAAAGGCCAGGTAAACAGACATTAGTCAAGTCTGTAGCCCTTGGAGGCTTTTCACTCTTTCTGATGAATGTGGAGTGGGCTGTGTGCTTCAAAATTTGATAATATGCTTGTGCTTTCCTATAATAGATCATTTGCCAGTATAAAGACAGCTCAATTCCTTTTGGACAACCCATGCAATAGTTGTTAAGTAAGGGTCAGCAGGATATGTAAGGATATGTAAGGTAAAACATCTCTCCATGGAATCCAGGACACTGAATGGAAGAATCATTGCTCTACAAGTCCTTAAAGGTTTACTGATAGCCATAAGGGAATAATTATTGGCCAACAATGAAAATCAAACATGTATTCATATTGGAACTCACAGATCACATTGGCTTGACAGAGACCTAGAGCAAATATAAAGGAGTTTTGAATCCTCGCTTACAAAATTGCCCTTTCCACACTCTGCACTCTCCCACACATACTCCTGTACCATGCATTTGGAGAAAATTAAAAACATTTAGTGTGTAGTTTCTAGTCTATCATATAAAATAGACTTATTGTGATACTAAGGAAGCTTAAACTTAAGGACACCTTCCTTGCCCAGGCACATAGTCGTATTTTTTATAATTTTAAAATATTTTAAGCATAACTGAATACAAGTGTCTCTCCTCTTGCTTTTTGGTTGGGCAGCAGAGTGGCTGTGGACTCAGGATCAGGCCAAGGGGAAGCTGAGTTGGGAGACATCTACTGCAGGCTCATGGGAAGTATTGTGTGGCTTGGGTAAACTCAGAAGACGGTTAAATTATTGTGAGCTGTTCTGCTGGCGGAATGAACAGGAAGGAACAGGAATTCCTCCCTTGCCCAGTGCTGTCCTCATCCAGCTTCACAAAGGAGTATGTGAGGCAAAGGCATCTCCCTGATGGGCACAGCTGTGGCTCCTGGCACCAGGTGAGCCAGCGTGTGATGAAGCATGGCCGAAGTGCACACGGTCTCGTGTTCTGAGCACCAAAGTGCATGGGTGTAGGCAGCGGACTGTGCCTTCCCAGTGTTGAGCTGCTAGGAAGATGGGGAGTGCATGGGGTCCCCAGAACCCACATCTCTGGGCTGGTCTCCAGGGGCTGGACAGATTCACTGCTGGCCAGCAGCTGGCCACTCCTCTACTTGACAGTGAGGAACATCACATCTTCTGCTGCCTCTCCTAAAAAAAGATGCTTGGAATGATACATGAGTGACCCTGCACAGCTTTTCCACACTTCAGCTACAGCAACACCATGAGCCACTCCCACTTTGTACTGACAGGCTGTCCAAAAAGACAGGCATGTTCTTGTTTAACCAAACCAGTCTTACAAGTGTAATTCTTCCTTGCAATAGAAAAAAAAAATCACTTTAGTTTCTTACATATAAAACCTTAAATTTTAATTGTAATAAAGTATGAATTCTTTTATAACCTGAATCTCTTTAAAGGTGCACCTATTAGGGTAATAAAAAGAGGAGACAAATATTTTAAATTTTCATCTAATATTAGAAAACATAACAGCATCCATTTTTAGTCTAATAGAGCAAAGGAAATGAAAGTTTCACAGTAGTTATTTTATTTAAACTGGGCTGGTGGTGCATGCCTGTAATCCATGCAATCAAGAAGCTGAAGCCGAGGAATCTTCATTCAAGGTCAGCCTGGCCTACACGTTCAACATTCAACTCTAATCACAGAGTAGCAAACTTTTCAATTCCTTTCAAGAAACAAAGTAGAGAAATTCCTTTTAGAACCTCAGATTATAGGTCAACTGTAAGATACTGTTTGACAGTGAGATGCTTTATTAAACTTGATACATTTACTGTATAAAAATCCTGTGAAAAAATAGGATGTCAAATTATTTTGGATCCAGATCTTTGCATTACAGTCTGTCCCCAAACTATGTCATCTCACTATATCCTGTGACTCTCTCTAGGCACACAGATGACCAAAAGCAGTAATATGCTTCCCAGCAAGCAGAGACAACTCTGGGCTCTCAGCTAGGCTGCTATGGTGCTTCAGGTTCTCAGGAAAGCAGAGAGCGGGGTCTTTGTCTCCACGGAGTGTCATCTCTGGGGTGAGCCCTGAGCAGCTTGCCACCCCACACCAGCTGCACGAGGTTCATGAGGCTCAGGCTTGGGAAGGCAGCTTCCCTTCAACAAGACAGCTCTACTGACTATTTCAAAAGCCCCTGGAGGGAAGAATCTTCTGGAAGAGAGAGGGGGAGAGACAGAGAGAGAGAGTCAGTGAGTCTGAATGATGGCAGGAAGACACACATCATCAGTCAGCTGTGCTAATACAGGTGGAAGGATGAAGTCAGAAAGTAGCAGTTTGCAGAGCACTCCCTGGTGCGCAAACCTGTGGGTGCTCACTGCTCCTGACAGAGCCCCATGAAGCCCTCCATTCTCTTACCAGGCCTACAGGGCCCTGTGGCGAGGAGTCTGTGGTTGGTAAACAGTTCTGTGGAGTCTTGTTCTGCTGATCTCTCCTCCAGGTCTGATTCTGGGATTGGAGTACAGCCACCTACGTAAGAAATGCAGTGTTTCAAGTAGTGTGGGTGAAGGTGTGCCTCTCCACACTGTGCCACAGCTAATTGTAAAGATAATAAGCGATGTAACAGTATTGTAGATAGCTAAGTTAGTTAGAAATTATTTTAAGGCAGTTAGACAAAGCTGGGCCCTTGGCATAAAAAAACAACTGAGGCACATTCACTGGTTAGCATTATAAAAAGAGATGAGGTAATGCAGTTACCTACTTCATCTAGAGATAAATAGCAGTGATTGATATTCTAAATAGACATCAATTTTTCTAGCCCATTTCCCTTCTGGAAATTCCTTGTATGTGACTTGTTTTCCCATTTGATCCTCATTTAATCAATATTTCCTGGGTGACTGTACTTGTAATTTTACTGGCTGATCATGGTTTTGTCCCACCTCATGCCCACTTTGTAATTTTCCACTGGGTCTCGTAGTTTTGTCCTACTTTGTACCCAACTTACCTTATTTTTTTTCCCCATTAAGTTTATTGGTACACTTTAGGTATACAGTACAGTTACATTCATCATTGGGATCTTGTACCTTTACATGATGCATCTTGGTTCTTATTTTTTTTCCCTTCCCCTACCCTCCCTTCACCCCCCCCCACCCTTCCCTATTTGCAAAGACTCTGTTTCCATTTTTTTCCTTTTCTCATATTTTTTCTTTTCCCTTTTTTCCTTTCCCCTACCCCTCCCACTTCCCCTGCTCCTTTAGCCCTTCTCTTCCTATTACACAGTATCAATTATACATTTTTAAAATTACAATATCAAGATCTAGGAGACATTACCACAGATTTTACAGAATTTAAAAGGACATAGAAAGCATATTACAAAAATCTTTTTTGAAATAAATTTGACAACTTCTAAGAAGTGCCTTGGAAGACAAATTAATGAAACTAACCCTGGAGGAAATAAAAAATTTGAATAGCACCTATTAAAGAAAGTATATTCCTAGCTTGAAAACCTACCTATATGACAACAACAGGCTCATATACATTTGTTTTTTGTAAAGGGGATCGAACTTGGGTCCTTGCGCTTGCACAGCAGGCAGCGAAACCACTGAGCTAAATCCCCAGCCCCTACATTTTAACTGATAAATTATATCAAACATTTAAAGCATAAAAAAGAAGGAACTTCTCTCCTCATTTTAGGAAATCAACATTGTGCTAATCCTAAAACTGGATAAAGATAATAGAAGAAAAAAGTATAAACATAGATAGAAATTTGTTTAACAAAATAAACTATTAGAAGTCAGATCTGGCAGGATGTAGAAAGTGGTTTTGTTATAGGGATGGCAGTGTTGGTTCAGCATTGGAAGATACATCCCCAAAAGTCATCATTTTAACAGAGGAAAGGAAAAAACCATATGATCCTGTCACTAGTTGGAGAAAAAGTATTGGACTAAATTCTACAGCTGTTCATGGTAAAAGCTATCAGGAGACTAGAAGTAGAACAGAACCTTCTCAACAGATAAGCCATATACTCCATACTTCCAGCAAAAATGCCTTATATGAATGGAGAAGATACAATGCTTTCTCCTTAAGGTGGGGAACAAGGGCAGATATGCTTACTCTTTATCTGTCCATTAAACTTTGAAACCTAGGCCCCACCAAAATAGTCTGGCAATAAAATGACACAACTAGGATAGGATTGGCACGGCAGAAGCAAAATCTTTATATGTAGATGAAATGATCATCTACAGAGAAAATACTAAGAAATCTCTAGGAGCCCCTAGAACTTGTATTTGAATTTAGCAGGATTAGAAAACACAAGGTATATATAAAAATTCAGGTCTATGTATACTTGCTATAAATGAAGAATTGGATATTGAAATTTAAAAGTTATGTAGGAGTACAAAAGATCTAGAAAAGTAAAAAGAAAAAGAAAAAAAACAGTGTTGGAAGACGTTTAGTACCTAATTTTAAGACTTCTTCTAAAGCTATGGTAATCAAGGCAGTGTTGTTGCAAGGAAAGACATACAGATCACTGGAATAAAACAGAGAATCCAGAAACAGAACCACAAACACATGGTCCACTGAGTCTCGAAAGATTATCCAACATCAACATTCTATAGAACATAAACTCAATTCAAGAGCCGAGGAAAAGACAGTGTCTTCAGCAAACGGCACCAGAACATCCGGTATCCGTATATAAAAAAATCAACCTCAACCCTTTATCTCCACACACAAAAACAACCTGAAAGGATCTATGAACCCAAATACGAAAGCCTAAAAGTATAAAACTTGAAGAAGAAATTACAAGGGAAAATGTCCATGAATCTAGGTTAGGCAAGAACCACATAGGATACAAAAGACATGATGTATAAAAGGAAAAAATTGATAAACAAGATTCCATCAAAATTTAGAACTCCAGATGACATTATTAAAATGAAAAGTAGTCCTTAAACAGACCATATTTATAATGCATATAACCTGTGACCAGAATATATAAAGAACTCTTACAGCTCATCAATAGACAACCCAATTAAAAAGTAGACACAAGAAGATGATAAATAGCCAGTACAGCACAAGGAAAGGTGTGCAACTCTAGAATCAGAAAAATACTAATCAGTACAATAACAAGATTGAATTATACACTCATTAGGGAGATGAAGTTAAAAGTTTTAAAAGAACAAATGTCAGCTTAGGTGTGAACCAGTTAGAACTTTCTAATACTGCTAATGTGAATGTAAAATGATAAAACCATTTTGGAAAACAATATAGAAATTTCTCGCATTACTGTTAAGAACCAACAGATCTATTCTTAAGATTTACTTGAGAGGAATGAAAACACATGTTCACAATAGATTTATACATACAAGTTGACTGTCCCTTATCTGAAATTCTTGGGACCAAAAGTGTTTCAGGTTTTGGTTTGAAATCTGCTTGATCTGCAAAGAGGATAGCTACTCCTGCTTTTTTTTTTTTGGGTTCCTGTCACATGGAATATTGTTTTCCACCCTTTAACTTTCAGACTATGAGTTTCTTTTTGAAGTAAATGTGTTTCTTGTATGCACCATATTATTGGATCTTGCTTCTTGATCCATTCTGCCAATCTATTTCTTTTGATTGGTGAATTGAGACCACTAACATTGATGTTTATAACTGATACGTACTGACTTATCATTGTCATGACTTTTTCTTTCTGTTAGATTCTCCCCCTTTGGATTTAATTTCTTGTCATGCCCAATGGATACATTCTGCTGGGCTTCCTGGGTTTGTGATCCTCATTGTCTTTTCCTAGGATATTGTCTAAAATTTTATGGAGTGCTGGTTTGGTATCCATGATGTTCCTAAGGTGCTCTTTGTCATGAAAGTATCTTATTTCTCCATCAATTTTGAAAGATACTTTTTCAGGGTACATCAGTCTGGGTTGGAGGCTGTTTTCTTTTAGGGCTTGAAATACATCACTCCAAGCTCTTCTTGCCTTGAGGGTTTGCATTGAGAAGTCTGGTGATTCTGATGGGCTTTCCTTTGTATGTGATTTGTTTCTTTTCTCTAACTGCTTGTAGAACTTTTTTCTTCTGTTGGGTTTCTGGAATCTTAACAATTATATGCCTATGTGAAGATTTTTTTTGAGCAAGGCTAGTTGGAGTCCTATATGCCTCACTTATCCGTATGTCAAGTTCTTTTCCCCTGCTTGGGAAGTTTTCTGCCATCACTTCTGTGAATAGTTTTTTTTAATATCATCTGGACTGTCTCCTATTTCTTCATGGAGTCCAATCAGTCTTATGTTATTCTTCTTTGCATCATCTAGCAGCTGCTGTATTGATTTCTCGTGGTCCCTTACAATTTTAAAGCAATTTTTCTTTTCCTGGTCACTAATTGCAATCTTATCTTCTATATCTGAAATTCTGTCCTTACATTCGTTCATTCTGCTGCGTAGACTTTCAATGAGTTTTTAATCTCCTGGAAATCTGTTTGCATCTGTTTTATGGATTCCATTTGTTTCCCATGTTGGGATTCCATCATGTTCCTGAGCTCCTCTCTAGATTTATTAATCATGTCTTGCACCATGAGCACAATCTTTGCTGTCATCTGAGAAATTATTTCTGATTTCATTTTTTCCAGATCATCTTTTGTTGCCAGTTCAGGGAGTTCAGGTGGTTGAGTATCAGATTGTCCCATCTCATTTCCCTTTGGGGTTGCTGTAGGTGATCTGGAAGTCTGGTTTTGAGACTTGTTCACATGCCTTCCCATTTTGATGGGGGGGAGGGGTGCTGCTGGCACCCACGTGGCTCACCTCCTGTGTGCTGGTGGGGATGGTAAGGTAGCTCGCCAACTCACCTTATTTTGCTCAGTAAAACACCTCTGAGAAGTG
This sequence comes from Heterocephalus glaber, assembly GCF_053883595.1. Taxonomy (NCBI): domain Eukaryota; kingdom Metazoa; phylum Chordata; class Mammalia; order Rodentia; family Bathyergidae; genus Heterocephalus; species Heterocephalus glaber. The sequence goes on along the minus strand of NW_028258206.1, from coordinate 169,746 downwards.
GGATGGGCAGGCAATCCACTTTCCAGTCCCCTTTAGGTCTCTCTTAGACAGAAGTTATCTTTCTCTCAAATTCTTCCTACTCTTAACCTTCATTGTTCCTAGAATTCATTCTTCAGTTTTAGAGAATTCAAAATCACGTTTTGGATATCTAGCAGGTTGGGAGTTACATATTTCCCTTACTTGGATTACTTGGTGCCCTATATCATTTTTACTGTGCTGGTTGTTTCCTTTGCTGTGCAGAAACTTTTTAATGCAATGTTGTCCCATTTGATGTTACCTGTGATCATTTGTTGTGCTACTGAGGTCCTATTTGGAAGTCTCTGCTGGCACCTGCAACTTTTGATGTTTTCCCTGTTTTCTTCTAGAAGTCTCAATGTTTCAGGTCTTATACCCAGGTTTTTGATTAATTTGAATTAATTTTTCTATAGGATGAGATATAGGAATCTAATTTCATTCTTCTATATGTGGATGTCCACCACCATTTATTAACACTTCTTTTTTCAGTGTATGTTCAATGGTCTGTTCTCACTAGCCAGCATGAGCCAGCAGCCACCATGAAGGTTGGGAGGGGTCTTAGGTTGGCTTCGAAGCCTGGATTCAAACCACATCTCAGCATCTACTAACTAAATGATCTCTGAATAAGCCTTTCAGTGAAGTCGGCCTTGTGGAGATCAGATGGCTTCCCTAATTGGCCTCCTTGTTGAACATGAGAAGAAAGAGGGCATGCAAGCACACTAATATGCTGCAGGAAAACGTAAAAACACCTGAGGGTAAGTTGTTTACCAGGCGAGGTGCCATAGAGGTGGGAGACGGATGAATCCTGTGGAACTCTAATTGCTTGTGCCTGTGTCTGAGTGAATAAAGCCGAGGTGCCCCAGTCATTTGGGGCTCTGTGTCAGGCAGACATGAGCTCCCTGCTTCCAGATTTTAATTTGTTTCTGTGTCTTTATTTTTCATCTTCATTTCCCCTTGGTCAGGTTTGAGCTCAACTTGTAGACTAGTTCTTATAGGCCTCACTTTCCTCATTTGTAGAATCAGGACCCTGGCAGCCTGAGTTCACAGAGAGGAGCAGATGAGTGAAGAGTGCTTGCACACTGAAGCAGAGCAGGTTCTGAGGATTGTCAGGCCAAAGTCAGGAGTCTCAAAAGAGGGGGGGCGGTCAATAGGCCAAGGTGAAGGCCCCACAGACTGATGGACCCCAGGACCAAGACACAGCTCTGCAGCAAGGGGTGTGCAAGCCTGAAACTCAGGGCCACCTGGGCATCTAAGCCACTCACTCTGGCCCTATCTGGTATCTCTCCTGCTGCTGCAGCTGCTTGGCACTCACTCTTGATTCTCCCCCCGGTGAATCGTGGGACACAGACTACCTCCTCTGTCTACTCTACCTCTGTCTAGGCTGGCCAGACAGTGGCACTGCCAGGCTCTGCAGGCTCTGGTCCTGGTGCCATTGCTTGACTGTGGCCCTGCTGTGCCAAAGCAGCCACAGTCGATGTATAAATGCAAATAAGCACTGCTGTCTTTCAATAAAACTGTTTACCCAAACTGGTGGACAAACTAGTTTTCAATCCCTATCCAATAAGGCTTATTGAAAATGCTGGTTCCAAGTTTCCTAAAGGCACTCAACACTGCCAGAGGTCCCACATTATAGGATTACTGCCGGAATAACTCATAGTGTTAATATAATATGCTTAAAGACATTATTTAGTCAGTCATGGTGGCACAAACCTATAATCTCAGTAATCTGGGAGGCTGAAGCAGGAGGATCACAAATTCAATCCCAGCTTAGGCAACACAGTACACAGGAAGACCCTGTCTCAAACTATAAAAACCACAAAGGTCTAGGGAAGTGTGAAGGCCCTAGGTTCAATCCCCAGTACCACAAAACATATACATACAGATATAAAAGCAAAAGCATTACTATCTGCCCTACTGTAACACATGCTCTTTTTTGATAGGGCAGTGATAAATTTTTCTTTAATAGATTTTATTTTTAGAATAATTTTAGTTATATAGAAAAATTTAGTGGACAGCACAGAGACTTCTCACCTATCCTCTACAATCTCCCTATGACTATCATCTTCCATCAGTGTGGTGCAGCTGTTACACTCATGAGCTATATTGGGGCACTGTTACTAACTGGTCAGCCCTGCACAAACTCA